>NW_013668118.1:77637-79572 GCF_000517525.1 Limulus polyphemus
TAATATTGTGTGTTGTGTTTCTTGTACAGGTTCTGCTATGGATAAATTTTCATTTTTTTTTTATTTCTTACATATCCCTTATGCTCATTTAAACGGTATTTTAAATTACGTTTTGTCTGACCAGTGTAAATACTTCCACATTCACATTCTATTTTATATATTCCAGTTTTTTCAGTTAAATGTATTTCGTCTTTCGTAGTACCTAACATTTGATTCATCTTATTTATCGGTTTAAATATAGGGTAGAATATCTGTTGTTTTTAAACACTTTAAATAAACTAGTAGTTAAACTTGGAACATTTGGTAAAATTAGTGATCAATTATTATAGCATTAGTGAAGTTCTTAACTGCCCTATCTACAATATTTGGGTTAAAACCTCCTTTGACTGCTATACATTTAATTAATAACAATTTATTTTTTAAATCCTTTCGGTTAGTACATATCTTCAAAGCTCTGTTAACATAACTATAAAATGCAGACATTTTTTGTGACCTAGTATGACATCATTCCTGGTGTAGGGGCATAAGAACAGAAAAAGGTTTCCGGTAAACTGATGTTTCTAAATTACCTTGTACATTCCTTTTCACCAATACATCTAGAAAAGGCAAGCTATTATTTTTCTCAATTTCAAATGTAAACTGTTCAAATAGTATGCAAACTCTGTTAATGCCTCATTACCATATTTCCACACCAAGAATGTGTCATCTACATACCTTATCCAAGTATCAGGTTTACATTTTGCATTATTTATAGCTTTATTTTCCAACACATCCATATATAAATCACATAATAATGGTGAGAGTGGTGATCCCATAGCTAACCCTTAATTTTGTTTATAGAAATTATTGTTAACTTGAAAAAATGGATTCGTAACACATACCTTAGTTAATTAACTATATTAGTTTCAACTGCTGAAATTTTGTTTTCTAACTTTTGTTTTTCAAAACATTTAATTGCATCTTCTACTGGAACTTTGTAAACTTTTGCCAAAACACAACAACAACAACAACCCTAAAATGCTCTAGAATCAAAAAGTTTCAAACAACTTTAAGTAAATAAATGCTTGTTTTGTTTTAATTATGCACAAAGCTACACAAGGGCTATCTGTGCTCTGCTCACCACTGGTATCGAAACCCGGATCCTAGCGTTGTAAGTCCGCAGAGATACCGCTGTGCCACTGGGGGGCAAATAAATGCTATCAACTTTCTTTTGAAATGGTAAGACTGCACCTAATAAATGGTGAATGGCATTTCAGAGAGTGACAAAACCTTTGCGTGGTGATAGTCATGCGTAACCTTGAGAATTTGTTAAAACGAAATGCATTTGGAACATTTTAGTTAATAAACAATAAATGTTTACAAAATGTAGGTGGTTAGTAAGCATATGGCACTAAATTCTCAGAACAACTCGTGAATCCCACAAAATCTTGATGATGATTTCATCTATCTTCATTTATTCCAATCGTCTATGAAACACTGAGAAAATGGTTGCATAATTGTCATTGAGTTTGTTGACTCGCAGTCAAAATTTTATTGATCTACTATTTCATGAATTTATTTCAATAAGTTTGGTTTCAAACTGTAGATTATAATTCAAATTTTATTATTATACCTTACCCAATTTCTTAGTTTAAAAGTAAATATTAAAAACACACAGTTAAACATTGATGTTTTATGAGTCATGTGGCATGTTGAATGCAGTACTGGTTCAAATTAGATGTTTGTGATGTTAAAGTACCAAATCTGTAGTTTTGCATGAATTAGGAACTATAAATTACTGATATTGACAAGTTAGAATATAAAATAAGAGCCTCTTATCTTTTCAATTTGCTAAGATATTGCTCATGTAATAAAATAAACACCTCTTTCCATTTCTGGAAATGCTCCTTTATGTATGATTAACTTCTATATATGACATGAATAACCAATCAGAAG
>NW_013668118.1:80025-85342 GCF_000517525.1 Limulus polyphemus
TTTTGTTTCATATCCTCCACGTACAAAATTTTAAAAGGCTTAGCAACCTACATCAAGCAGCAACCAAGTACAAAGGTCAGAACTAGAAGAGATAATTGTTTGCTTTACTTCTTTATTTACTGTTCTATGTTTTAAGAAAAAAGTTTAAGAACTTATTTCAAAATAGTAATAATCTACACAAATTAATTACTGAAAATAACAGATAAAATAGTTTACTTAAGAAACATTTGATAACTATTTGGACATTATAAAGATTTCATATGCGAGATTTTAAAATTTTCTGATGCACAAAATATTTTTAATCTTAAAATGAAAATTACTTAGCATGATAGATGGGCAACATGTGAAAAGAAAAAAAAAGGCACGAGAAAAACATTGCTTTACAAACTTTAAGACTTAATAAAAAAACTTGATACTTTGCGTATGAAAGCATTGTAATGTTTACTAATAATCTGCCAAATTTCGTTAATATACACTCACTAATTTAAAAGTTTTAGCATGAAAACTATAACAATCACAAAATGGTTATGAGGTTGGTTCCATGGCCCACCCCCGTGCTGAAAGAGTTAAATTAAACATGTAAATAAAACAAAAGCTTCAGATTTTTGAAAAATGACGAAGGTTTAACAAATAATTTTTCAAAAAGTAAGAAATATACACAACTAAAAAATCTGAATTCAGAGAAGTACGAGGAAAACTGGTATGATTCTAATAACATTGAAATAGGTGGTAGGCATGTAATTGAAAGTCAGTCACACAATATAAACATTCCAGTTCTATTAGGTAAGCTTTTGTTAAACTCACATGTTGAACAGCTGGTCGTTTTTGATGGTGGATTAGAACCAGAATCAGCATCATCATCAGATTTTCTCTTGGAGATGGAGCCAAAAACTTCACTGAGTGAAGTGGGAAATGAAGAAGAGTTTGATGTCCAATTGGAACGGAGAACCAAGTTCTTAAATAGCTGGTCTGTTGAACTGGATTGTACATTATCTCCACTAACAGAGTTCTCATTCTATAGGAAAAAAAAAACATTTTTATCTGCTATACTTGACATAGGCAAAAAAAAACCTGTTAATCAAATTATATTTTAGAAAATTCTTCCTCTTAGTTTCCTACTAGTTCTTAAAATATTTAACCAATCAGATCACTCCCAATAAAGTCATTAGTGTTGTAAATTTTCTGAATTTTTTTCTAAGCATAATGTGGCACTTAGTCTTCTAGGAAATTCATAACGTTGGAAAAAAAAAAGCTAATTTGTCCTTGTTAACCAATTAAAAGTGCACTTCTTAACATCTGTAATTATAATGTAATGTAATTGCTGGCAATTATCAACCCATGTTAAAATAAACTGGCCAAAAAACTCACAAGTAGAACTTGTGTGTTCTTTCATTTAAATTAAAAAACTACAAGTGTCTGACTGCATTATTTTTTACACTGATATTTTTTATGATGGGAAACGTACAGATTTAATTTTACACTGATTAAACATACTCAGTCTTTTACTTCAATCAGATAATAAGTGTGATCATTCAAAATAAAGATTACAAAACCTTGAAGATGATAAATGTGCAATAGCGAAATTAAAAATATGTTGAAGAATAAAAAATAAACACCCATACTTACTCAAGGACATAAAAGTACAATATTATTTGATAAAATAATAATACAAGGTTTAGACAAGTCATTCCAAGATGTACCTTTTCTTGAGATTCTGCTTTAAGAAGTTGCTGAATTAGCATGTCTTGAGACCCTCGGCTACTACGATCACTCTCTACTTCATTGTTTAAAAGCTACAGATGAAAATAAAAGACATTGTGAGTTAAATATATAAAATAAAATCTAATTTTGCTTACCATGAAATTTAGAAAAACAAAGTGGTAGTCAATTTAAAACCAGTTGCAACTAACTGTGACTGTTAAGTTAAAATACTCTAATATACAAATTATGAGCTTATCATGATTCAAGTGAATTGTTATATCTTTTAACAGACAAAACTTTAATATGTGAAACAATTTTTAATACGTGCGCACACACATATGTATATGGAGAACACAAAGTTGTCTTTTTAGCATATTTCCAAAGGTTACTCAGTTGGTTATCAGTCTGGCAAAGATACTACTTTACGATGACAGTAATTAACAAAAGAAGTTTAACATTTTTTTTTAAAAATCAACAACTAATTATATGTTAGAAAAGGTGAACACGTTTGGTGGGATGGAGATTCGAACTTGTGACCCGCAGATTGTAAGTCGAGCGCCCTAACCATTTGACCATGCCGAGCCTTAGCAGTAGATACTGAAGATACATGGAGCAAATTTTGAAAAATATCATCTCTCTCTTAATAATTTAATTACATATGCATTATAAACAGGAATATTGTGGTATTTTACATTAAAATGGTCATGCTATAAATCAATCAAAATATGTATTAACATCATTTAAAATTTTACTGTGATTCACAAACTTTACACGACCCAACAAAAAAATAAAAAATGGTAATATTTCGGACCTAGAATTTAAAAACTAAATTTACAAGGTCTCTTGATACATGCTTGAATCGAGAAGTAACAAATAATTATCGTACTAAACTAATTCTATTGAACAATGAGATTTTTCATCTTTTCTTCTATCTTTTCATGCGAGTATTATCACGGATAAGATAAAGCAACAACCAGTGGAACCACAGGTTTGGCGGGTAAGACATCACAAATATTCTTACCTGTCAATGATTTCATTACATTTAGTTTTATCCCTTCCTTCCTTTGTTTTTTTTAGAGTACTTTATATTACTGAGAAGCGTTTAACTGCAGAAAAGCAATCAATTCCAAGCAAAACAATGATACACATTTTGCAAAGATAAAATACTATAGGTACTTATGTTCCTAATCTGTATAACAAAAAAGGTATAACAAGTATAAAACAAACAATAAAAAGAAGAATGAATCATAAGTTAATAGAACTAGGAGAATTATTATATAAAAATGTGATTTTTTTATGTTTCAATCACTAGTCCTCTAACAGATGTTTGGTATTTTCAACAATTCATGTTATTTTTCATCACAAATGTCATAATGTTAAAGCTATTACATTCTAAGCGCTTCACAACTGATGTAACACCTATGACACAATCATTTAAGCAAGACCCAGATTTATTTGATACTAGCGTATAGCCCATCAAATGTGACGGGGCAAGTACTACCATCCTTACCCCATTAATATACCCTAACCTCACATTTCATAGATAACTGAAATACATTTTGCAAAATCAACCTTGATCAACAAAGATGCAGAAAAGTGCAGTTTGAGGTAGTCAAACTTCAATAAATTCCTTTGTGAACTAATCAAAATTAAGATAATTCATAAAATGAATTCGTGGCATATTCCTAGGATAATTATTTGTAAAAATCAGTTAGATTAACAACTTTTAATATACAGAAAAGCTAGTGCACTTTGGTAACACTACATTCCAACAATAGGATTTTATGTATACTTTAATATTATTGTTAGCCTATGTACTGAAAGTATAAAATGAAATGTATAGACAACAAAATTGGACAGACAGTAATCAAAACTATTCTAACTGGATGAATGTATTTCGATAAATCAAGCATTACGTGGCACACGCTGCCTTTTATATATGTTAGATAACATATACGACAATCATTTAAGCAACACCCTGCATTATGGTATTGGAATTTGTTTTAAGTGCATTTTTAATTGTACATTTCAAACTTAGGCGATCTACAAGAAAATGGCCTTCATTCACTTAAAATAAGGCAACATTTATAAAATAGATTCAAGAAAATAATATAATAATCTGTTGAGGAGGATTACAGCTGGGCAACTCAATTAATTACCTATGAGCAAGAACTACATTAATTAATGTCACACAAATAATCGACTAATTAAAATTAAATGTTCCAATACTTGTTTTCTATTATTCCCACAATCAATTAGTCAAAATTACAACTACATTTAATGTTACAAACATAATCATCTAATTGAAATACAGTTATTAATAATTACTATATTAAATTATTACAACTACCCAAGTAATTAAAATATTGCCATTATGTTTGTTTGGTTCAATTCCCTTTGCTAACCAAACTTGATCACACTGTCTTTGTTATGGCAAGGCTAATAAAGGCTATTTGCCACTGTCACTAATTTTGAATTAATACCTAAATGGAAGGCAACTGACAAGCAGTATCCACTATAAAGTGTTTTCAAAAACACTGTAGTAATTGATTAACCCTATCGCCACTGGTATCCTTTACTGCAAATGACACAAGGTTTTAGTGTCTTACATTCAAAATTTTATTAAACTACTTTTTGTTTATGTTATAGCAATTAGAATAGCATAAAATCTTAGCTAATAATCCATATTTTATTAATATACAAGTATGATATCTTTTAATGCAAAAGACATAATATTAACTGAAATAATGCCAAATTTTGTGAAGATATACACACTATATTGAAAGTTAGAAATATTAGATCTATAAAGACTTTAAATGAGTACAAAGTCACGTGGTCGGTCAAATTGATCGAGCTGTGTTGAGAGAGTTAATGGGTCCATCAATTAATTGACTGGCAAATATGTCTAATCACCCAGATCTAAAGGAGGACCAATTACACAGAAGTATCTTTGATCTAGATCATAAATTAATTCATAGGTTAATCTTGTCAAATCTGAGTTAAGTTCATCTTGTGACCATAAACTTTACTTTTCATCTCAAACAGGAAAGGTCAATACAAACAACTAAATAAAAGTTTAGGTGCATGACTTTTACTATTAATAACTATTAACACAGTGTTCAGAATGCAATTTCTAGTGAAAAACATTAATTCTATTATTATAAATTAATGAATATATAATTTATTTTAAACCAAATCTATACTCGTAAATACAATTTCCAAAAATATGCAAGTTTCACAAATAAACTAAAATCTGACTAACTTCAACAGCATGACTGCCTGAAAAAAGAATTAATTTAACTAGCATTTATATAACATTTGACAACTTTACACAGTTTTGAATTTCCATTTTTACCAATGAATTTTATTCTAACCTTCTTTCTTGTTAGTTCAGTCTCAACATGGGCCTTACTAAACATATATATATATATATATATATATATATAATAATACATACTTAAATCTAATAAACAATAATACTTAAATATATAAACTATGTTATGATAACTCACTTACTAAGCATGTTGTTGTTAGTTAGTTTAAATTCTTTTTAGAAGACTCTTTACTAGTCTCATTTTTGGAATTGTTCATGTTTGTAAAAGACATTCCAGTTTTA
>NW_013668118.1:86215-100948 GCF_000517525.1 Limulus polyphemus
ATATATATATATATATATATATATATATATAAATACATCTTAAAATCTATAAACACAAATCTTAAATACTATAACCTATGTTTATGATAACTCACCTTTCTAAGCATGTTGTTGTTGTTGTTTAAATTCTTTTTAGAAGACTCTTTACTAGTCTCATTTTTGGAATTGTTCATGTTTGTAAAAGACATTCCAGTTTTAATACCACCACTAGAGAAACGTAACTTATTTGGACGTTCTGGCACAGTATCTTCGTTTTGGTTTAGGAGTTCCCGTAATATAACATTTTTTGATGAACTATTAGAGCTATCATCACCTGTTGTTACAGATATTCCTTTCATTACTAAACCATTTTCAGACTCTGAAGTATGACTATTTTGGGAATTTCTCCCATCACTGAATAACTTTGTAAAAGGAGAATTAGCTCTAACTGAAGAGTCTGTTTTCTCAGAGCCCTGAGTAAGTAAGTTTCTGAGTTTTGGATTGTTTTTAATTAAAGTCTGGTGTTCTGAAAAATTCATCACTGACATATTACTATTACTAGACTTAGCATCTGATATAACACAAGTTTCATCTTCCATTTTCCTTGATCCTGCAGGCACAGGAGTTGCTCTTCCACTTGAAGGTGGACCCTGAAGAGGACTGTACGAGTAGGTGCTGAGCGGGGTTACCCGGCCGACCCCGGTATTATTAGGCGATTGTGTTACAGATGATATTTCAGTCGTGAAGGCACTGTTAGACATCTGGACATGTTGGACTTTACCCAATGCTATCCTAACATTACTTCCACTACTGGCACTAGAAGATGGGTTCGGGATGTTACTGTTCACCCCTTCCTTTTTGTTTCCTGTAGTTATTTCCCAGTTGGGTGAAGAAGAGAAAAAATCAAGACCAAGATCATCCAAGCTAAATTCATGAGAGGCCAAAGGCAGTGAGGTAAGGCTAGAGTAAAGAGAACCACTAACTGTTGTAGCCGTTGTGGTACTAGAAGTATGGACACCAGTGCTCACACCATTAGATGAAGTAGATCCTCCACTAATGGAAGAATAAGTGTTTCGTTGACTAACATCTGGTAGGTCAGCATCTCTAATAAAGAAATAAACTAAACTCTTGAGTATAAAGTAGTTTAGAAAACATGGTGTGCAAAATATTCAGAAACATTTAACATAAATCTATTTTTATGAAACATTTGACACTGCTAACTCATTATAAGAAATATAATGAAAATTATGGTGTTTTGAAGCAAATCAGTAGATTTTCTAAACTTGTGTTATTAAAAATGTCTGGGGGGGTAGGATGAGGGGAGGAAAGTCTGGTCTTCTGGCTCACTGGATCAGTCTTAATTTAAAAGTTGGAAGCTAAGTATGATAGTTTTAGGCTATGCAGTTTTAAATTCTTGCTTAGCACAAGGTAGAAGTACATGAAAACAGCACATGTACTGAAGCTGTCACAACATACTATTACAACGAATAGAGCATTTGTAGCCAGGTTTTATAAAAAGTCATGATTGTATCTTGGTGTTCCAGTTACAAACATCCTTAAATAATGACACTTATAAACATCCTGGATTTTAAAGTTGTTAAAAAGAATTTTTTCTAGCTATAGGAAAATTCTATACTAAATGTGTTTTCTATAAAGTGTACAACAGAAATCCTATTGTTTTACACACAAAAATGTGTAATTTCACACTACCAACATTATAAATCTGTATCACGAATCAAAATTGTAAAAAAATCTTCAAATGACAAATACATTCAACAGGTTAACTTTTTAAAGGACAAAAAAATATCCATTGCATATTATTGCCGCAGATTAAATAATACACAGCAACAGAATAGAAGAGCAACAGTCACTAACGTAGTTAACGAATAGTTATCAACTTAGTATGTTCTTTTAACAGTTTAATACTGTTGTTTTCAATTTACTGGTTACATTTGTATAATGTTCCAGTGGGAAATGGTTATATCCACTAAACATTTTCAAATAAAAATGATGTAACAAGCTCAATAAACATAGTAAAATTAATAATTCCAATGAACTTAATTATTTTAGCTTTTGTTAAATTTTGCATTATGAATAATGTACAAAAAGTAGTTTCACACACAAATATCAGTAAAAAGTTGTAATAAAAAAATTATTGAAAGTCTTTATGTTTACTTGATACAAAATAATGTTTCACAAGCATCACACTCACATTAATGGATTCATAGATTACTAAAATTCTTATCTCACGTGGATGAGCAGCTACCCTTGTCACTAATCTTTATCTTATCTCATGTGGATGAGCAGCTACCCTTGCCACTAATCTTTATCTTATCTCACGTGGATGAGCAGCTACCCTTGTCACTAATCTTTATCTTATCTCACGTGGATGAGCAGCTACCCTTGTCACTAATCTTTATCTTATCTCAGTGGATGAGCAGCTACCCTAGTCACTAATCTTTATCTTATCTCATGTGGATGAGCAGCTACCCTAGTCACTAATCTTTATCTTATCTCATGTGGACGAGCGGCTATCCTAGTCACTAATCTTTATTACATAAAGCAAGTCTTATGAACACAGACACTTCTTTGCTAAGTTTCATGTTTAATAATCGAATATGAATAAAAGTGGCATGAAAATTGTTTTAAAACTCATTATTTCAGTCAGTCAAATAAGCAACATTAAAAACAAGTTTATATACGTGGCCTGGGGTCAACAAAATTACCACAAATCTTACTCATTCTTTTTTCTTGGAGTAAAAAGGTCAATTTTTGAGACAAAGTTTAGTTGTTGGCTTTTATTTCCACTCATTACCATAAAACCTTAATTCAACACCTTCATATTAAAGTAATCTTAACATTAACATGCTGTGAATTGTTTGGTGGTGGAATGAAGAAGTTTCTAAACCCTCTAGCTATCCACAGCATGAGGGGGTCAAAGTGCAAGTGCTACAAGATTTTACAGTTATATTCAAAATTTAATTAAACAACTTTATTTTCAACATATACCAATAAACTTTCACATTAAAACATAGTTTATAATTCAAATTTTAATATCATACATGTTTTAACTTCTGAATTTCAACAGGAAAAAATTAATTTTCTATCTTCAGCTTCATAATTGTTATTGCCGAGTTCAGCTCAACCAACTAAAAGAATTGTTCGAATACACTTATATCTTAGTTAGAAAGCCAGTTAAATTATAATAGTTATAACACATTGTGATATTTGTGTATTTTTCTTTTGTGCACTTAATTGCATATATGAAATAAATAAAAATTATTTTACGTAATACTATTATCATTACAAAAAGGTAGGGTTAAATTTCCAAATGTTGAGAGTGAAAGAAAAACAAGGTATTTTATAATTATCTGTTGTTATAAAAGTAACTAAAATGTAAAAATTAGAAATTATGTTAGATAAGAAAACATTATTTGAAAAGGATGAATTAGAGAAGTCGTATAATAGCATTATATAAATTTATTTATTGAAAGTATTGAGTACGGTGACGTTCAGCCCTAACTAACCTAAAGCAAAATAAAAACGTACACAAGTTAGTTTATCTCTATGTTGAATCTAGGCCATTATTAATAAAGGTTTAACTAATGTTAGGCCTAAGGCAACTGGACTTGTAAGATTTTGGTGTTTGCAATTACACTTTTTTTTGTATTATTCTGTATCCTGTATTTAAAGAAGTACTTTTACAATAAAGGTATTAATATGACTCCAAATATTTTGTGGGCCTCTTCTAGTTTGAGAATAAAAAACATTTTGTATTCCTAGGATTCTTGGAAAATTTGGAAATTTAAAAAGTATGGGTAGATACCAGAAGACTGGAAGTTGGCTAATGTTATTCTTTGCTTGTAATGCTGATATAAATTATCCCAGTAATTATAGGCTTTTTAGTCTTACAAAGGTGGAATGAGTTCTCAAAAGTCTGATAAAAGATGCTTTGCAAAGTTATTTAATTAAGTTTAAAATTTTGTTGGATGGTCAACATGGTTTCTCTGAGGAAAGGTCTTGCCTTCCTAATCTTTTGACATTTTTTGAAAAGTTTACTGCTTAAAGCAATGGTGTGGATTTGGCACATCTGGATTTTTAGAAATCACTTGTCTAGGTGCTATATAAAAGGCTTGTTAAAAACAAATCTTTATAGGAATTGGGGGTGATAAATTGGCTCACTGAAGAGAAATGTGGCTAACTGGAAAAAAGCAGACAGTTGTTATGAATGGATTTCAGTCAAACTGTATTGAGGTCAGAAGTAGGGTATCTCAGTGTTTAGTATTAGGACCTTTGCTCTTTCTGATTCATATCAGTGACACTAGATAAAGGAATGATCAATAAGTTATTTAAATTTGTCAATAATATTAAGATCTTTGGTTTTACTGGCTGTGAGGAAGATGATGCTACTCTACAAAAGGATTTAGATCATCTGGTGATTTAAATAAATAAATAGTAGATGGCTTTTAATTAAAATAAAGGCAAGGCAATGAATGAGGCTAATCATAACTATAATTATCATTTTTATGGGAATAACCTTAAGTGAAATGGAAGAAAAGAATCTTCGTGAATCAGATGATCAGTCTCTTAAGCCATGCAAGCTGTTGATGGTGATAGGGCAAATAGGATTTTAAGTTGTATTTATAGAAATATTGAATACAAGTTTACAAATGTTAAAATTTCATTGTACATTCACTAATTAAGCCACATTTGGAGTACTGTGTTCAGTCTTGGACTCCTAACCCTGTTGGAAATGGTTAAGAGAAGAGCTTCTAGGGTTATGTATGGAATGGAAAGATTGTCATACGAGAACAGGTTACAGTTTTTGAAATTGCTGTATCTTGAAATAAGAAGTTTGAAGATATCTGATTGAAGTGTTTAAGATTGTTAAGTGAACTTACAGCTTTGATGCATCATCTTTTTTCATGACAATGGTGGAACTAGAGGACACACATAAAATTCAGCATGGTAGAAGTTACCTTCAGCTAAGATTTAATTTTTCTAACAGTATAGTTAGCTCTTGGAATTGGTTGCTTTCATATGTAGTGGAAGCAATAAATTTAAGGGATGGCTTGATAAGAAGTTGAATGATAAAGTCTGGTTTTGAGTTGTTTTTACAACAGTTTAGTGGATGGGACAGCCTAGATGGACTAACTAGTCTTTTGTTGTTATTAAATGTTAAGTTATTCTAAATTTATTTTATTCACTATATATTCTATTGAAGCCAGGCTTTTTGTACTGCAGGGAATAAGTGAAATTTGATAAAATATCAAGACTTCATATTTGATTTACTTACTGAAGAAAGTTCTTACGAACTACACCATTGTGGCAAATTCTTATTAAAGTACACCTTTATGGCTTCTGAGAAAGGAAATAATGGACGTATCAAGTATGCTAATAGAGTAAGCAAAGAGTTAAAACCTATTATATTTAACATACTGTATTTTACCATAAACCTTACAACTATACTTCGTAAACAGCACATATTGAAACTACAATGTTATACTTCATTAGTCTCTCACCTGATAATTGAGTGCGTTGACATGATGAACTCCTGTTCACTTGTCAAAGAATTAAATGGAACTCTTTTACTTTTGGTTTGGACATAAATGTAGTTTTCGTGAGCAACCCGCAATCGGTAGATGCTACTGGTGTTGCTCCCTACCTGAAGGGCTGATGAACAAATACATGAAACCTAATTCCTCATCTGAAGGATTAATTATTTATCTTGTATATTAGAACTGGACCAATAATTTAAAGTTAAACTTGAATTTATTTAATTTAAGTAAAAAAGCTTATGTAGTCATCAATAAATGTTGTTATGAAAACATGTTTACAAGATAAAGTAGCAAAGCAAAATAGATGTAATCAGCTAAATGGATATTTAAAAATATAACTGTAAAAAGTTAAATAAAACTACATTTTCAACAATCCTAGACTTAATACAGAGAATAATAAAGGTATTATGGTAAAAAATACTGATAACGAAAATCATTCTCTTCCAAAAAAAAAACAAACTTCATATCACTTGATATATATTTTTTAGATACTGCCAATTCATAATTACAATTAGTTGTCGCTTTAGGCTTAAAGGTGTTTCTCAAATATAGGTAATCACCAGTTAGGCCTACCTTACACATTAATATTTTGCTCCTTTTCTTATAATTATTTACTTTTTTCATGTATTTTTTTATCTTCTAGTATCATCTTAGTGGTCTCTATAGTTTACTTATAAAAAAGATTTACCCATAATTAGCTGAAATCATCTCTCAACTTTCTTTAAGATGCTGGATAAACTCGTTAAGGTCTTTAGAATAGTACAGTTTGTGAATAATTCTTTCAACTCATTCCTTCTTCAGATACTGTCTGTATGTTGAGAAAACACCACTAAAGACAAACATTACATTAAAAACATCAACTTACTTTCTTTCAGATGCTGGATCAACTTATGAAGGTCTTTAGGATGGCACAGTTTGTGAATAATTCTTTCAACTAGATCCTTGTTCAGATATTGATTGTATGTCGAGAAAACACCACTAAAGAAAGACATTATATTAGTAACATCATATTCACGTGTGGAAACACTAGAGCAATTAAACAATATTAGCAAAATCAAATTGTCTTTCTTCTACTTCTTTACATTTAGTGAACTGATTACAATCCAGGTAACAATTGTTGGTTATCTCAATCTAAACATTAAAATAAGAAAACATAAGTTTACACAAAATCTTCATTTTTGTTAAATTTAAGTTAGTTTGGCAACAAGTAACATCAACAACCTCAGAACAGTTAAGTCCTTTTAATACCTTTTCATGTACAAAAAAACTTAATACTGGAAAAACCTTATGAAAAAAAAGTTGGAACTGTACGCAAAAGTCAGTATGTGTTTAATGAATTAAAAAAAAAAGACAAAGAGGGAGTGTCTAAAATGAAAGTACAAATATCTTTCTAATTAAATTTAGGTAATTTATTTTTTTTTGTGGATAGCCATATATTTCTAAGTCATTAAAAAACAACACACACTTAGTTAATATTTTCAAAATTTAAACCCAAAAAATCCAGAGTTTACCTTGTATCAATGTCCAAGATCTTGCCTGTTACATCTAACTTTGTTGTAAACTGTTCTACACCACATGAATTTTTAGAATGTTCGCTCGGAGGAATTCGACGGGCCACACAAAACAACAGGTTTTGAGTATCTGTTGAAGAGAGAGCAACAACATATCTTATACTCCATAATAACATATGTGTGTCTTCTAAAACGTTGAAGAGAGAACAACATATCTTATACTCCATAATAACATGTGTGTGTCTTCTAAAACGTTGAAGAGAGAACAACAACATATCTTATACTCGATAATAACATGTCTTCTAAAACGTTGAAGAGAGAACAACAACATATCTTATACTAAGATAGTTACAAAGAGGCAACATATGAATTTTGTTTTAGAAATTGGTTCAGAATTATAAAGGAATGAATGAGCACATCACTTGTTTGGAGTGTTAATGAATTTTATCAGAGAGTGAAACTGTGTTTATTTTTTAAATTGAGGCTTATATTATTGCTTGATTTTTAAAGGGAATGGTTTTGGCTGGACTCCAGAGCCTGGATCAGGCACAAGTAAAAGTCGCATGTTCAATTGTCGCTTCCTTGTAAAACCTTCTGAGGACCCAGAAGAGAGTATGGAAGAAAAACAGACCCGAATATCCCAGTACGAGAGCATGCAGTTATCTACAGTTCTTTTACCTCACCCTTCAGAACGTTCGGATAGTCCAGAAGCTGAGAGTTCAGGTTAGGTTATTTTTAAAATAGACAAAATCAAATTGTTATAATGCATTTGCTAAAAGTTTTAGAAGACACGCATATGTTATTATGGAGTATAAGGTATGTTGTTGCTCTCTCTTCAACGTTTTAGAAGACATGTTATTATGGCCTAAGTGATTCTCATGCAGATAAGACTTCTATTGTTGGGCTAATAATCCTAACTATGTTCTCTTCCTCTTCTAGATGTCATTCATACAGCTGGGTTCATTATATTAATAAAGATGTGTTTAGATCATGGATTTAGAACCAAAATGGGAATATACCTTGTACTTAATGGTAATGGCAAACAAAGGAATATGGATCAACTTGGGGCACCAGGATCGTCAGAGATCTTCAATAAGTTGTACCCAAGCCATGGTAAGCAAAGTATAGTATCTTGTAACATCTTGACAATCAATACACACAAAGATCAGTGGCAAAAGCCATCTATGTGCTCCAGGCAGCAGTATAAAACATATTGAAGAAGGATTTCCATCCAGAAACGAGGGCATGGGTTCACCAAAATTAGGCTAAAGAATGAAACGGGCATTCATGCTATTTCTTACAAAGACATACTGGTCAAGCAGCCAGTAGTTGTATCTATGAATTCCTTTATGACTAGAACAGTTGAAATGGACACTGAAAAATTTTAGTTCTCCTACATTAAATGGAGTGTGGAAAGCATGCAGGAAACACTGGTGTGCTTTGGACATAACAGCCCTATGACAACACCTTTTACAATGTAAACTATGCTGCCGGGCTATTGTCATGATGCATACCTGTTAGATAAACCTGTTAGATGCATACCTGTGGCAACATGGACTGTAATGAAAAGGTGACACTCCAACATCAGTTAATATAATTGACTCAACCTGTTTTTTTATTGAACAAGTAGTTTTCCTGAAAAATACACGATAATAGGGCTAATGGAGCATACAAGATATGATAAAAATTTATCCCAAACCAATTACACAAATGCAAGAATGAATTGGGGTTTTGTAATGATACAAGTCTTCATTAAGAAAAAACAAACAAACCCAAATTATATATTGTAATTATTTTTCTTTTCAATTGGTAAAATCCACACTTTTCTCATTTGTAGGGTACTACCGATCAAACTAGAGTCTGTGACCTTTAGACTAATTGTATAGGAATAGTAAAAGCTTCAAGTCAACCTCACTTAAAATGTCAACAGGATATATGAATTATTTAGAAAGATACTTGAGTAGGATTGTTAACTACAAATGTAAAAAATATTATTATACAAGAGTTTTACCTATTGACATTGGTAAGAGGTTACTGCTGAACCTAGCATGATCTCCTACATGAATTATATTGTAAATGCTCTTCCCAGCAAGGTCATCCTAAGTGTTAAAAAAAATTACAATCAAACAAATACAATAATTACAGTATCTGCATTTAAAAACAACAGATCTTAGCATTTTCAATGAATGCTTTGTAAGAAACTGTTTTCTAGACTGCCAGAAAAAAAAAGCTAAGCATCCTCCCCCCAAGAGTGACATGAAAGAAATTAAGTTTTATGAAATTTTGAATTATAAAACAGCTTTATTTTAGAAAAAAGAAAATGTTGAAAATAAAAAACTTAGTTAATAATTGGGTTAAAAAATTATTAAGAACTAAATCTAAACAAATTTTAGAATTTATTCTTTTGTAAAGAGAAAAAAAAAGTCTCAAAGAATAGTAATCTGCAACTCTTATAGAGATAAAACATTTGTTCTAACTTAAATGAAATCAACAATTTATAAGAAAGTTCATAATTAAAATGTAACTGAGATCATATCTATCAAGAAATGTATGACAACTATTAGAAAGAAAACATGTTATTTATAATAACTTGGAAATATTTTATACCTTGGTATACTTAAGAAAATAGCTTATGTTTTCTGATACAACTTCTATCTTTCCATCAGTGTTGACAACGAGAAGAAAACCATCTAGGGCCTAGGGTGATAAAAGAATACAAATCATTATAAGCAAAAAAAAATTACTAATTGAAAAGTAATTACAAATTTAATATTCAAATGCACAATTGCAGTAAAAAAAAATGAGAACAAAATGTTGAATGTTACTTATTCAAACAAACAAAAATTTAGTTTTGCATTTAAACAAAAAGTTTAAACTCTGCAAATCCTATACAATACTGCAATACATGTAATAAGCCTAAGTATTTTTCATTTAAAAAATAGATATGCATCAAAGTCTCCTAAATTAAATACAAATCATTAAAGACTAGAAACACAAGTCATTTAACTGAAAAAAAATTAAAATTATAATAAAAGTTATTCAGCATGACTTTCAGTAGGTAGATCAACATTATACCAAGTACATGCCAATGTCATATAAAAGATAAAAATACAAAATTAATCAGCAAAACAACACCAACAAGAAATAAAACCCAAAACTAGACTATAACTATGTGCAATATATTATTAAATTCATTATTAACAAAGAGAAAATTATCATTTGCAGCTCAAATAAACATCAAACAGTTTTAATGATTTTACTTTTAACATACATTAAATCAAATTACCTTTATAGCCTGAACCGCTATTGGTTTTTATTCATTAACATGTTAACTTGTTGCATTTATGAAATATTCCAACTCTGTATTAAAAACTATATTACATATGCATAAATTCTAAACAATTTCCTACATTAACAACTAAATTAGAAATTCTGTACAATTAATGTTTTAAGACGTATATTTGGTGAGAGCAGGTAGCCAGTACTATAACAACTTATATCATTTGACGAGAAGTTTGTATAATTTTCCCATTATGTGAAAAACCAATGTTATGTCTTCTTAGTATTAATATTTTGTTTTTAAATAGATTTTCCATGATGTAACTGAAAAATGTGTTGTGATCATACAATAAATATAATTAAAACTTGATTAGGTATTACAAATTAGTTATATTTATGCAGGTGACTTGGAAAACACGGACAAACCTAATTAAGTTCAAACTGTGCAGTAAAATTTTTTCGATGATTTTTTCTTTTATTCAAGATCTTTAGATGTATTGAATTAAAAAAAAATAAATAGAGTGTTTAGTAGGTTATTAAAAGACATCGCTGTTAAGCTAACTAACTGGAACTTTAAATCATAATGCATCTATCTGAAACAAACTATGGAGTAATGCCTAAATTGTATTTTTAAGCTATCCCTGTCTTTAGTCTTTGTAATGTCAGTAAATAAACAAATTTTTCTCTTTACATCATTATCATCTACGACATCACATATAACACTTCCAGAATCAGCTGTCTAATGCCAGAAATAACTAATGACAGCCTCAGGCCCATTGTTAATGTTAGTTCTTCAAATGTCAAACTGTTTGCTATCCAGAGCTGCAACTTTTTTTAAATAAAACCACGAAATGCATGAAACAAACTTCTAAATACAATGACTTTATATATTTTTTTTTAATAAACGGTTTAGAATTGGCAATCTTATGTATGGAGAAGCATACTTGATTTGGCTATGGAAAATCCCCCTCTCTTGCCTCTAACCTATTGCAATAAATATGATAATTATGGTGATCATATGATATAAGCAAAACTAAATAACATTACAAAAAAATTTAAACTATGCACATCATTATAGATGAAAACAAAACGTTTTAATTAAACAAAGTCACATGAAGCACATCTTAATCAAGTAAGAAACTAAGTTTCAAACACTCTTCTCCAACATAGCTAAAACAAATAGCATTTCTCAAAAGAGTAACTAGAAACTGGGTTTCGATACCAGTGGTGGGCAGAGCACAGATAGTCCAATGTGTAGCTTTATGCTCAACTACAATCAAACAAACACAGTAGAAAACCTTTACATTTTCAAAGCCTCAGTTGAAAAACTGAGATAAAATCTCTATACTAGCAATTTCTATAACTATTTCCACCGTAAAACAGAATTATTTCTATGACTGTTTTCCCCCGTAAAACAGAATTATTTCTATGACTGTTTTCCCCCGTAAAACAGAATTATTTCTATGACTGTTTTCCCCCGTAAAACAGAATTATTTCTATGACTATTTTTCACCGTAAAACAGAATTATTTCTATGACTATTTTTCACCATAAAATAGAATTATTTCTATAACTATTTTCACCATAAAACAGTTATTTCTTTAACTATTTTTCACCATAAAATAGAATTATTTCTATAACTATTTTCACCATAAAACAGTTATTTCTTTAACTATTTTTCACCATAAAACAGAGATACTCACTTCCAGTAAAAGAGGACCAATAACTTCACTATTCAGTATGCTAGAGTTGCTTGAAGACACTTCACTCCATTGAAGTTCATCACCTTCACCTGCAGCTGGAAAAATACTGGAGTGTTTACATGTGTTCAGTCACCTTAGCATCTGAGATTTATAAACTAAAAAACTATATTAATTAAACACATCACTCTATGAAAAAGTGACTGGAAGATTTTTTTCCATTGCTAGATGATCCTAAACCAAATACATAATATCACTTTTTCCAGTTTGAATTTTTCTTCAAAAATTAATACAATGAATAGAAATATAGTTATAATGCTTGGCATATGTAAATACATAACATACAAGGCAACAGGTACTAAAGCTACCAGATGAATGTCAATTTCAGACAAATCTGGTATCAGTTTTGTTTTGTTTTCCAGATATTAAAAACTACCCAGAAACTTGAATACTTTTGAAGGGTTGATTCTCCAAGATTTATTAATAGAAGAATTTTTCACATTCACTTAAATCCAGAATTACTATATTATGTATGATTAAAATATTTATTGGATAGCTTATTTCTTTAACGATTTTGTTTTGGTTAAACTTACCTTGTTGTTGGATTCTATGGATCTGGCTGACAGTTTCCTGAATTATCGTACACTTTTCTGGTGTAACAGACAAGGAACTCATGTCAGCTAAACTAGCAGAGATGAATTCTGCTAGCTCTTCAAAACGTATAGTTTCTCGTTGTTGGCGACCTCTGTCATTAAGGCACTTGTTCCTTCCAAGTAAGAGAAAGCAGTATTTCATTTTCATTTCACCAAGCAATATGAAATGCATTTTTACTACTGCAATCAAACTTTTTAAATAAATAGCTCTTCTAATCAACAAACTTGTATAAAACAAATTTCACAAACTGAAATAATTTGCAAAACATTAATAAAAAAAAAAATAAACAAAATGCTTTAAAGATATATGCACGTGAAGTAGTGAGACAATATAAACATCAATCCACATGTATTCAGATGATCAGGTTTCAAAATTCCATATATCTATATGGTAATTAGCTAGTGCAAACTTCCTTTTAGCTATTTATTTAAACCTCTTTTTAAGAGTTCAAACATGTTATTCAATAAAAAACTTCAGAAGCTAATACTGTCATACATTTGTTACAATTTCATACTTCTAAGAACAAAATGGTAGCAAATTTTCTTGAATGCAGAAATTAACAATTCTGTAACAATTACAGAATACTGTGAAACTGATCTCTGAAACACAACGTAGGATACAACGTTTAAAGGCAAATAAAACAAGCTCATTTGATTAACTCTCTGTTAAAATTAATTAAAATAAAGAAACTTTGTCAAATAAAATAAAACAAAAAAATGAATTAAAAAAATGACAATGAATGCAGATAGTCCTTAAAAGAAGAAACCCCCCCCCCCCCAAAATGTAAAAACAAATTAGATAAAGTACAATAACACTAATTATCCTAATGTCATTGGACTATTCAACCTTAAAAACTAATTAGTAAATTTAGTGAAACTGAAACCAAGTAATAGTTTTATAATATCAAGTAACTGTTTTCCACTCATGAAAACAATGTTAAACCTTCCTCTATGTATCAAACAAAGAAAAAAAATTGTGTTCTTAATAACCATATCTTGAGATTATCATCAAACTCTGACAACAGCAATCTACATACAAAGATCAAAACTAAAAAAAATATCCCAGTATTTAATATACCCAAGTTAATATATTATTCTTATCTACAATAATTATGATGCATTGTTTCATCAGCTGGATACTCTTGTAATCTCAATATCTTAGAAGGTTTAGCCAACTTATGATATTTAGGTTAGTCCTAAGTCCATATACTGAGATAACAATGCAAAATAGTTCTCATAATAAAAATAATGTATAAAAATCTTGAAAATAAAACATTACATTAAACAATAGCTGCATTGCCAGTTTATGTCCTTCAGACTTTTGGTTAACAGCTATACCATAACCGAGTGTATTTTAAAAATTGTATGTAGCCAAAACAATCGAGTTGAAGTTCCTTAACTCGTCTATATTAGATAAGTAATTAAATGTACAAATTTCTTGTTACCTAGATCAGGCATCATGTGCATTTACTCTAATAGAGAGAAAGGTTTTGGAAACTCTACAAGATGGCTTTATTCACCAATTAGTCAAGGAATCTACTAGAAACAATGCTATTTTAGATTTATTGTTAACTTAAAATATAGAAATGATTGAGAGAATGGAAATTGGGGAACATCTGGGTGCAAATGATCATTGCTCTATTAGGTTCAATGTTTTGCTGCATATGGAGATAAGGAATAATGATATTTTGGTTACAACTTTCAAAAAAGTAAATTTTGAAGAGATGCGACAAGAGTTATCTGTTGTGACATTGGCAGCTGAACTATCAGACACTGATCTGATGTGGAAAATTTTTAAATATTCAAGGTAAACATATTCCTCATAGAAAGAAAAGGGTAGCTGCAAGTAAAAAATCAGGTTGGCTCATAAAGAGGTTAAGAAATAAAATTAAAGAAAAGCATAATAAATTTAAATTGACCAGTATGACAGGAGACTTAGAAGAATATAGAAGATCAAGAATGTTGGTGAAACAGGAAACTAGGACATCAAAAAGAATGTATGAGAAAAGGTTGGCTGAAAATGTAAAAAATTAACAGTAAGGATTTCTTTAAAT
>NW_013668118.1:101899-120776 GCF_000517525.1 Limulus polyphemus
GATTGAGAGGATGGAAATTGGGGAACATCTGGCAGCAAATGATCATTGCTCTATTAGGTTCAATGTTTTGCCGCATATGGAGATAAGGAATAATGATATTTTGGTTACAACTTTCAAAAAAGTAAATTTTGAAGAGATGCGACAAGAGTTATCTGTTGTGACGTTGGCAGCTGAATTATCAGACACTGATCTGATGTGGAAAATTTTTAAATATTCAAGGTAAGCATATTCCTCATAGAAAGAAAAGGGTAGCTGCAAGTAAAAAATCAGGTTGGCTCATAAAGAGGTTAAGAAATAAAATTAAAGAAAAGCATAAGAAATTTAAATTGACCGGTATGACAGGAGACTTAGAAGAATATAGAAGATCAAGAATGTTGGTGAAACAGGAAACTAGGACATCAAAAAGAATGTATGAGAAAAGGTTGGCTGAAAATGTAAAAAATTAACAGTAAGGATTTCTTTAAATCCATTAAGGATAAACAAAATGTTAGGATAGAAATATGACCCTTGAAGGACGATAAAGGAAGGCTAGTATCTGATGATTATGAGATGGTTGGGTTATTAAATTGTGCTTTTTTTCAGTTTTTACTAATGAAGATTTAAGCAGTATTCCACATCTTGAATAGTTGATATGTGGAAATGAAATCACAAAAGATGACTACATTAATTCTTAGCTGGTTAAGAAAAATTAGGAAGTTTAAAAAACAATAAGGCTCATGGACCAGATAATATTTCCACAAGAGTTTTGAAGGAGATTAAAGATTGTATATGTGGACCACTTACTACTATTTTTTTTTTTAATCAGGTGATAAAAATTGTGTCAATAATTATAGACCCATTATTCTTACATCAATGGTGGGAAAAGTTTTGGAAGGTCTGTTAAAAGATGCTTTGCAAAGTCACTCAACAAAGTTTAAAATTTTATTGGATAGTCAACATGGTTTCTTTAAGAGAAAATCTGGCTTTACAAATCTTTTGACATTCTTTGAAAAGGTTACTGCTTATATAGACGAGGGTAGATCTGGATTTTCAGAAAAAGCATTTGACAAGAGCCACATAAAAGGCTTGTAAAAACATTATAGTTGTGGGGGGATAAGTTGGCAAATTGGATAGAAATGTGGTTGGATGGAAGAAAGCAGAGGGTTGTTAAAAATGAAATTCAGTCAAACTGGATTAATGTCACAAGTGTGGTACCTCAGGGCTCAGACTTACTATCTTTGCCCTATTTGATTTACATCAATGATATAGATGAAGGAATAGTTAACAAATTACTTAAATTTCCAGATGATATTAAGGTCTTTGGTGTTGCTAGCTGTGAAGAGGATGCTGCTGATTTACAAAAGGATTTAGATCATGAGTTGGGCAAGTATATGGCAAATAGGTTTTAATTATAATAAATGCAAGATAATGCCAGTGGGTTATCATAATTTGAATTATAAGTGTAATTTGGATGGAAATAACCTTAACAGTGTTATGAAGGAAAGGGATTTTGGTGTAATAGTCAATCAGTCTCTAAAGCCATCCAAGAAGTGTGCTGTTGCTAGCAGTAGGGTAAATAGGATTTCAGGTTGTATCAACAGAAATATTCAATACAAGTATAAATATGTTATAATTTCATTTGTACATGTCACTGGTTAGGCCACATTTGGAATATTGTGTTCAGTCTTGGGCTCCTTACCTTAGGAAGGACATTGAATTGTTGTAAAGGGTTCAGAGAAGGGTTACTAGAATGGTGCTTGGGATGGAAGCATATGAGGAGAGGCTGAAATCTCTCATATTGTTTTCTCTTGAAAAAAGAAGAGTTTTGAGGGGGGTAACCTGATTGAAGTGTTTAAGATTGTAAAGGAAATTGATAGTCTTGATACATCATCGTTTTCCATATTTAACAGTGAAAATAGTACGACTAGGTACACAAATATACATTTTGGCAAGGTCGGAGTCATCTTCAGCTAAGACAGTTTTATTTTTCTAATAGGGTGGTTGGCCTTTGGAATGGGTTGCCTTCTGATGTTGTAGAGGCATTAAATTTAAGTGAGTTTAAGAAAAACTTGTTAAGTGTATGAATGATAAGGGCTGGCTTTAAGATTTTTTTAATGTATTTTAGAGGATGGAGCATATTATGTTATAATTTTTTTTTTTATTTGTAATTAAGCACAAAACTACACAATGGACTATCTGTACTCTGCCCACCACGGGTATCGAAACCTGGATTCTAGAGTTGTAAGTCTGCAGACATACTGCTGTGCCACTGGGGGGCACATATGTTAATAATTAGATACACTAAACTGTACTACAGCTGGATACAGGAAACTGAACATTTGGCTAAGTTATTTGGCCAAGTAACTGAATCTTCAGCTGCTAAATAATTCACACTTACTTAAACAAGTGTTCAGTTTTACAACACACACTGGAAACTCTGGAACACGAGAGAGTATATAGAAGTAAAATATCAAGCTTTTAAAGAAAGGTAGGTTTCAGTCTGAAAAGATGGAATAATAATGCTTTTACATATTATTTCAGGAGAACAGCTGGCTCTCCTAGTGTTTACAACTGCTAATAATATTTTTCTGCAGCAATAGTCAGTAAACAAGACATGCATGGGCCTGTTATATGCAGTGCACACACTAATCTCTGATATAGACTTAGTTGATGATTTCTGTCAGTGATAATTTGTGTTCAGTGATTATCATTGCACATGTATGATTAATGGTATTTGATGATTGATTAATAGATGGTCCCCAAATAATTGACTAACACAGTGTTCTTCAAACCAAGATATATGCAAAAAAAAAAGTTAATGATGAGTGCTGCCAGCCAATTATCTTCCCTCTAGCTAGCAGTTCAAAATTAATGACAATGGCAGATAACCTCAGTAACATTATATTAACAAAGACAGGGTGGGATAACTTGGAGACAATGGGAATCCAACTCGATTTCCTTGAATTTATGTAACTTTTGAATACGGATTTCACAAAACAAAAATATATCAGTCACTTTAATAGAATGTCCCAAAACTACTATGATTTATCTGGCTATAAACAGGTTTAAAAAATTCATTTATTCTCCAGAGCAGCAAAATATGATCTTAACAAATTAAACAATTCTGTTGACTACTGGTATACGGTGGGAAAAATAAACAATGACTTGTAAGATTTATTTTGAGGAAAATCTGCTCTTTCTATTGGTTATAAACATATTCACCAGTCATATAAAGTTGACAAGAAAACAAACTCAAAAGTCAGAGAAATGGGGGAAGAGTTTATCTGGTGGGTTTGAAAAATTTATTGATAGCTCAACAAATCATAATCAATAGTTCAAATTTTAGATTCTTTCTTGTAATTATGGGTGATTTGCACTTCTAATTCGTTGGAAACTAGAGAAGCCTTTTATTAATATTTGATAATTATGAAAGTGGGAAATCAGAACTCAGACATGTCACAACACTGAAAAATAAATAGTGTGATTTTTTAAATATTTTTTCAAATTATGAAGTTAAAACTTTGATTATATACAAATTTGAATTATAATCTACATTTTCAGGTAAAGTTTATTGACATACACTGATAATAAAGTTGTTTAATTAAATTTTGAATGTCATATTGTAAAGATTTTGACATGAGCAAAAGAGCTAAGCCTGGATGTTAAATGTTACTGATTGGTAGTTTCTGCACTTGATAAAGAAAACAAAACAATATGAATTATCAAGCAAAACTTTTTTTTTTAAACAAATTGTCTCATATAAATCAGAAAGATGAAAGACTAGAGTTGCTGGTCAGATTTTCAATAATTATCATATCTCTGATGCCAAATTATCTGGACATACTCAACAACAAGCAACAGTTTCTTTAATTTCACAGAGCACTGAATCACATAACATAAAGATTTATAACATGACTTTCTTAATGCCAAGATCTGATGATGCAACAGGGAAAAATGTTGGAAGATCTAACAAGTATATGAGCAATTCTGAAGAAAAATATTCACCTCACAAGATATAATGAAGCAAATATTGTGAAAAGTTTGACTGATGCTAGATCATCAAGTTAATTAGGTTTTATCCACACATTGACATGCTCTGGAATCACCAAAAGCAGTTAAGAGATCAGTAGGAGGCAAGTGGGTGCCATCCTAAATATTTGGCTGCACCCTGTCCATCTCTCCAAAAATTACAGCTCACAGAATATCAATGACTAACTTGAGGTAACAGGCAACTGTAAACCAGAAAACTTCATGAAATGAAGATCATTCAATCTGTGACTAGTTCTGTTACGTTAGCAACCAATCAGAGTAAAAAATAAAAACATCTGAAAGCTACTCATTGTAAGTATACTAAAACAAAAACAAAAATTCATGAGCACTTTCTTAAATACACTAGATGATGAAAACAATAGAGCGTTAAAATTTTCTTCATCTGAAAATATATTTCCAATAGATAGATACTCACCTCCGTAAACCGAAAGTTATGAAGCAATAAAGAAAAGTGCACCAGGAAAGTGGAGAGGATGGGTAGGAATGTATACGGAGATGAGTATCCATCAGAAATAGATTTTCAGGTAAGAAAAATGGTAACTTTTGAAACAAATTCTCATGTCCATATAGAGAAACCTGGAATACCATGTTGAGATGGTGAAGGGGCCGATGCAAAGATTACCTAAACGAGTTCCTTTCTGAAAGCATCTAAAGGAAGCCCATGGCAGGAGCTACATAGAGACAAACCCATGGGAGACCACATCTTATCTCATCCAATGTATACGCTTCATCCACATATGGAAAGAGAAAATGCTAAAAGCCAGAAATGTGTAAAGGATGGTTGGAATACTTACATGACCATCTGAGTACTCGCACACAAACAATCCAACAGTCAACATGTGTAGTGAAGCTGGGGCTCATTCACACCACACATTGCATGTATAGCCTCCTCTACTAGTGCCCTTCTCCCACAGCTGGTTTTGACCAAACTGTGGAAGAAGGCACTTGTGTGAATGATACATCACAGTAGTATATGGATTAGTTTTCATCTACTCCAACATCAGAATTTTAGGGTTCATGCAACTGCACAGTGGGAATTGTGAGAGAAAGACATATATAAATAGGTTTGATACAGTTAAATGTATCCACATTCCACTTGGAAATTGTGATATATTAAAATTATGTGGGGGTTGAACTGCACTCTATTCTAGAAACACCCTAGCCCCATTTCTCACCACAGAGAGATCCCTTGTTCTGGCTCCAGCAGTTAGGTCCCTGTCAGTGATGATTCTGCAAGGCCCATCACCTCAAAGTGACTTGCTTTGTGAAGTAGATTTCTAAGCAATTTATTGGTAGGAATATTTTCTTTATCATGATAGGAAATGTTTGTCTCTGATATTTGTGTCGACCTACAAGGGCTAGGTGCAACAGCCATCCCTGATCAAACCGATAAAATAGATGTAAGTCAGCTAATCAGTAGCATATACCACCAGCTCTTAAGTTACTCTAGCTAAAAATGGAATTTGGGCAGTCTTATCATGCACCCATGGTTCCAAAACACAAAGCTAACCATGAACTACCAGATTCAGGATACACTTAACTCTGAAGAAAGAGGCAGAATGATAACTCTTGTACATGTTGGCTTAAGTATCTACTGACATTCAAATCTTAATTTGGGTGACAGCTAACCATCTGAGTCATTGTTCTTTTTTGCAGATCATCCACTCATAACAATTAATGTAATATTTTTAACTGCCCTGTTTATGTGCAAGTTTAAAGGCCTAGTTTAATTTTGTCCAAAATGCACATCAACTAATTCATCATGACTTTCCTTCAGCCCACAAAGTTACAAACTTATGTCATACACATTACTGCTTAATGTATCAGATAAGCTTTTCCGTTCAGATTTCAAGAACCAATAACAGAGGTCACGAATAGCTCATCTTAAACTTTTATTATGAAAGAGAAATTAACAAAGTTACAAATGGAGACTGTGATCAATGTTTAATTTGTTTTGTTTTCTTGTGAATATGAATATCTTCTTTGGGTCATAAGGTTATTAAAATTGTCGTTGCTCATATTTTCTAGCTTCTTCACATTTAAGTGGAATGTTTTCTTCTCATTTTAGCAAACACTTTATTGAATCTCTGGTTCATTTCCTTGTTAGTTCGGTCCTCCTTACACAACAAACACCTGTCTGTTGAAGATACTACTTTCACAGGTGAAATAACTGCTAATTTCACCCTTCTATAAGTGAGGAATCTGTCTTTAAACAAATTTCAGTGATTTTTCTAAATCTCCTTCAATGTGTTCCGCATGTAGTTGTGAAATTATTGTAAATCATATGTTCACAGGTGATACAAATGTACTAATCCTTTTACTTATGCAAAGGTTACATAATACAATGAGTATCCTGTAGAAGGTTGTACCAGTTTGACCCTGTGTCAGTATCTACACCTGGGATGGGATAAGTTTTATAATTTCAGCAATTATGTAGAACTAATCATCATATATATAAATAGTAACTGTGAGTATGCAGTTCCTGTTTTGAATCTGCCCAATACTGAAAGATCCAATTCAGTTACTCTGCTAATTATTGAATTAAAAGAGCATTGCTTAATTACTTAAACACAAGTTTCAACTCAAAATGGAGATCAAGTCTTGGAACTATATATTTATATCAAATGATCAATAGCCAAGATCCCCTGGAATATGGTGCTTTGTTATAGTTCTTACTTGACTAATGCCCAATAGATTCTATTCCATAAATTCTCTAATGGTGGTATAAATACACACTTTTGTTCATATATACAAGTCATGAGATAATAATTCCAGTAATTATTTACTTATATGATAAATAACTATCATTGCCCACTCCTAATTTTATTTTTAAGAACTGTCCTAATCTAAAAACAACAAAGAAAAATAGATTCAATATCAAAACAATGTAGTAGAAATGGGAAAGGTTAAAAGGAACAAATTATGCTCAAACATCCAAATGAGTGTTTTCTACTCATCTTAAGCACCAACTTCTCATCAAATGCATTAGTAACTAGAAAGAAACAACCAAAGATTAACAAAGAAAGCAGCATCAAATGTTTGTGATCAGTACACACTTTCACACACACATCTACAATGTGCATTACCTCAGATATGAATACAAGCATCACATTTTTTTACCTTATTAAAATATCATATTATATGTATATACAACATACTCATTTACTCAAGATATACATCATATATCTTAATAATGAGAATACATCAGCATATTACTTCATTACTAATTAAGTTTAATAAATAAAAATACGTAATCAACAAGTATTCCTAGGAAAAAAGAAATTTCAACATCTTCATTTTATACAATATGGTTCACTTTATACAATTTTTCAAACAAAAAATGTATTTAATGGTGTGCTTGAAGAAAACGTTTTTTCTTGTTTGATTTTTCAAACCTTTAAGAGATATTCACTCATGGAATAATCATTTTCAAGTGATATAAAAATTGAAAGAAACTAGCTATATATGGCCTAATCAAAAATAATAATTTTACACGGCTCAGCTCAAGAGCAAAAACTTTGTGGATTCTTCATGTACCTAATTCATTATAAATAACACTCACACTGAAAGTCATGTAGATCCAAAGCAGCATACCATATTACTAACTATAGATTAACAAAACTATTTTTCAAGTCACCTTTTTTTCCTTTTAAATCTTACTTGTACATAAATAACAAGCATTTAAAAAATTCCAAAGTTTTTCAGTGTTTTTCTGAGAGATGCTTGCATTTGAACTAGCCCTTCGTACCCTTTCTTCAAACCATTTATTATGTTATAATGCTATTTAACTTGAAGGATATCCACATTCTTTCTAAAATCGTTCTCTGGCTTTTTTATGCCTTTCCAAACATGCACAAGTATAACACATTGATATTTCACCTTTTACTCATAATTTTAATTAACTAACACTATTTTAACTTGTAATCTGGTTATAAACAGTAATTGATAAAATAAAGTAATAAAAACACCAGAACATACTTCAAAGACTATTTTTACTAAAGAAAAGTCTTTGAACATGAATATTGCAACTTAATAGTCACAATTAAAATGCTGCAATTTTTATTTATAAAGGAATACTTGATCAAATATATCTTCAAGTAAAATGAATTAGATAATTATCCCCATATGAAATAACACTGTGTGGACTAGGTTGTGCTAAAATACATCGACAATTAGGATAAATAAGCAACATGTGTAAACAGGTTTTGTGGTAAAAGAGTGTAGGGAGTGGATTTCCTCTGACTTTTCTATGTTTGTGGCCATTACAACTTGCAATTATAGTCTTATACAAAAACATTTGAGAGAGATATTTTAGTAAGTATAACAAATGCCTCAATACAAGCATTCATTTTGATCTCAAAGTATAATGGCACTTTTTATTAAAATACAAACATACTGGTTGTCTGAGAGAACTCTTCTATCACAAGAATCATCCTACTAGTCCTCCTCTGAACCCTTTCTAACCATTAAAAATCATTTTAGATGAGGTCATCCCTCGCTTCAGTTACACTATTGAGTGAGTTCTCATCTATATTAAAAGTGAAATCCAATTTATAACCCAAATGCATTACCTTGCACTTACTATAATTTAAGGTAATTTACCAAAAATTAGCACAGCTTTCCACTTGATCCAAGTCATTCTGCAAAACCTTGGTAACCTCTATACAGCTAAAAATACCCAAGAGTATATTATGTCATCAACAAAATTTACTAACCGATTAATTGTACTCATATCAATATAATTAAAGTAAATATGAAAAGGCAAAAACTCAAGCAACAGCTTTTGATACAATCTACTAATAACAAGGGTTTAATTTGACTGACTTCCATTACTAGAAACCTTCCGGTTGCTCTCATCTAACCTCTTTACAACCAAATTAATTGTTTTGTTTTTTTTGAATTTCACGCAAAGCTACACCAGGGCTATCTGTGCTAGCCGTCCCTAATTTAGCAGTGTAAGACTAGAGGGAAGGCAGCTAGTTATTACTACCCACCGCCAACTCTTGGGCTACATTATAACGCCCCATGGCTGAAAGGGCGACCATGTTTGGTGGGACGGGGATACGAACAAGTGACTGAAAGAAAAGGTCAGCATAAGAAAAACCCAATAACCCATACACTTTTGGAAAGTAGAATTTTCTTCATCAAGAGTATGGTGACATCACGTGAAAGCAATGAAACAAGTGACTGAAAGAAAAAGGTCAGCATAAGAAAAACCCAATAACCCATACACTTTTGGAAAGTAGAATTTTCTTTATTAGGGGTATGGTAAACATCATGTGAAATCAATGAAACAAGTGACTGAAAGAAAAAGGTCAGCATAAGAAAATCCCAATAACCCATACACTTTTGGAAAGTGCACTTTTCTTCATCAAGGGTATGGTAACATCCTACAAGTGTTCAACCTTTAGACAGTTGCAAAGAAACTGGTTGTTTAGCAAACCTTCCCTTTCAAATTTCCTGTGTGATTTTAACACTCTATACAAGCATTTTGTAAAAATACTCTCACTGGACACCAAAATTCTTGAATTAAACAGATGCATCACAAACAAAAACTGCATTACTTACAGACACAACTGTGGTATGTTTTCTGGATTTTTACTCTTCTCATTGATGACATTAGACACTAGGCTCATGTTAGGCTAACGCGAGACAAACACATCACAGCAGCTGACCCTAAAAAACAGAGCAGAAAATACTTAAAACGTCTGTTTCTTTATATGTATACTAATACCAATACTTGTAAGACCTCATTATTAATTTAGAATACATGTTTCAACTTCATAAGTAACACATGAAATACATAAGTTGCTGTAGCTGCATCAAAAACACTAATAAAATATGGAAACTGAAGACCACATACGTTAACGAAATTGTACATCTTTCATCTCTTGAGCTAACACCAAAACAACAGTCAATATTTATCACATCACCAAGTTAACTACCATACAAGCTTATAACTAACAAAGTATTAATTTTCTTTTGTGCAAAACTCATCCAAGTTTCCACAAATTTATACTGATTGCCCTTAAACATTTTACAATTCCCAAGTTTTATACAAGACCATAACAGCTTTAAATAGCCACATCAAATCACTTTATTTTATATTAAGACATGCCCATATAACAAAAACATTTTAAACACAGTATTATCAGCATTATAAGCCTACAGATTTACTGCTGAGCTGCTGGGGGCTAAAGGGTTAAGAGGAGGGCTACTAAAATTATACCTAGTATGGAAAGGTTATCATACAAGGACAGGTTAAGATTCCTGAAATTGTTTTCTCTGGGAAAAAAGAAGAGTTAGAGGGGATCTGATTGAGGTGTTTAGATTTTCATATGTAATGGTGGGAATGGTAAAACTAAGGGACATAAATACAAGTTTTTGCAGTGTAGGAGTCATCTTCAGTTTTCATTTCCTGACACAGTAGTTGGCCTTTTAAACAAGTTGCTGTAAAATGTGGTGGATGCAGGACATTAAATGGTGTTTAATGAAGACTTGACAAATAGTTAAATGATAATGGTTGGCTCCAAATGTGTTTTTTCAAAATAAGTTAATTAAATGGGATAACCTAGATAGATCAACAGGTCTCTTGTTGTCCTTAAACTTTCTGTTCATGTTCCGTTTGTAGTATCCCCTCTCTGTACTTTTCTATCATTTTAAGGAGTTTGAAGAAGGGTCCAAAACCAAACCCAGCATTCTAATGAAAGCCTCAAATCTTAAACATACCTCAAAATATTCAAGTTATGTATAAATAGATTCCTGGACTAAGTTTTCTCTTTCCACCAAAGCCCAATACTCAAGTCAAAAGTTAAGCACTTTTTTTTAATCAGTAATTATATACGGTGAAGAACATGCAAAGATATGATACATTATAATTTACATCCTCAAAATACTCAGAATGTACTAAGACACTCCCTCATCAATTATTCAGAAGTGTATTACAAATTAGCATATTCTCAGAAACTCCCTCATCAATCATTCAGAAGCATATTACAAATTAGCATATTCTCAGAAACTCCATCATCAATTATTCAGAAGTGTATTACAAATTAGCATGTTCTCAGAAACTCCATCATCAATTATTCAGAAGTGTATTACAAATTAGCATATTCTCAGAAACTCCATCATCAATTATTCAGAAGTGTATTACAAATTAGCATATTCTCAGAAACTCCATCATCAATTATTCAGAAGCATATTCCCAGAAACTCCATCATCAATTATTCAGAAGTATATTACAAATTAGCATATTCTCACAATTTAGTCATCAAACTATCTAGTCTCTCTACAAAATGCTAATCATCATAATATGTAAGTTAGTCCTCATTGGCCTTTTAATTTTATATATGTGTTTAGACAGAAATATGGGGAGTTAAACCTTTCTTATGAATAAATCATTTAAACTCCTACAACTAAGTATCTTTTTAATATGTTTTACTTGTTATTTACCAGTTTTGTTTTCCCTCAAGAAACAAGTGTCCAGCATTAGGAGAGAAAAATATGACTTTTAATTTACATGTTCATGCTATAAAGTTATATAAAGAAAAATACTATCAAATAAATGTACAGTTAAAGCTTGATGAAAAAGTTAACTATCATTATTCAGTGTATAGTATTCAAAAACATTCCAAAAGGTAATTCTACATATCAAATGTTCAATTTTCATTTTACCATTCACAGTTATAAAAACTCTTGATGTGACTCAAATGTTCTAAACTAAGATTTCCATAGTCCCTCTTAATCTTACCTTTATCTCTTTTAGGGTTGAAAATAACTAAAAACTGTCTCTTCTTACTTAAAAAACAATTTAATGGTATAATACAGTGAGCAACTTACTTCAATCTTTACACTTGAAACAGAATTTTAGATTTTTATGTACAAAATTACAACTTTAATATGTGATGTTAAAAACAAGAAATATTTATCGGGCCTAGTGCCTCCCATTATGCTCTGAACAATAAGTTGCTTACAACAAGTACTTTTTATTGTTAATGTTAACAATGTGCTTTTTACTTTAGAAGCCAAAAAACTGAAGATTTTGTCTAGGTGTTACATTAATACAGACAATTCTAACGAGCACTGAAGAAGTTATTGTACAAATCTCCTTGCAAAACATTAAAACACCTTAAATGTTCTTTTAAATGTGTTTCTTTTAATACTCTACAAAAATGATCTGTATCTAAATTTAATATTTGCACACTAACAATAACATTAACAATGTTAGTAAAATGAACTTTAAAATCAACGTTACTTACAGATGTTAAACAAGTCTTTAATTCGTATAAAAAGTTAAAATAGTGTCTAGATAAAATATCAGAATAAGACAGTTTGGGAACATAAGGAACTGTTTAATAATATTAATAGTATAACTATAAGTACATTATTAGTAGTAGTGTTTACTGCTACAAAGTACCAATTAGGCCTAATGTTTTGCACAGAATTGGACTCGTATTTCATTTTCAGTTGCAAACATCATACGACTTGAGTAGAAGCTTAAATTACAATAACCCAAAAAATAAGGAGTAGAAATGTATATACAGGTTACATGTGTTTCGGCAGATCCAGATTCTAATGAATATGACAAACGGGAAATCTTAAAAAGATAATTATATTCTAAATATAATCGAAAGTTACCTTCGTACTAGCTGATCATCGCTGACAGTGGCAATGATTCTTTGCCGTAGTTTATCTTGACCGTAAACTGTATCACCTGAGCAGTAGGTTTATAAATTATATTACTATAATAAATTATTAGTATACGATAGCAGCCTATGATGTGCTTCTACTCTAGATTTTATGCATATTTATACAATTATTCTCAACTTCTCAAATGTTAAAATGACTAAACATTAACAAAAATTATTAAACTCACCTAAAAAACTGTATGCACTATATAGTAAAGTAACAACTTAAAACACTACACCGTGAGACCTGCTAACTAGCCTACTCTACAAACAACTTCTCAACCTTCAAAATGGAGGTGTCCCATACGCACCAGGAACGACTACTCCATCAATGAGGCACGTTGAACTCGGCCATTTCCGGGCAGTCCTATCTTATCCCTGTATATCAATTTATTTGAAAATAATTTCCAATGTTTTTAAAGAAAAATATAATATATTTAAGTATATATGACCCATTAATTGCAAAAACAAATTAATAAAAAATAACATTATATAAAACAAAAATTATGGGCGAGTTTATATCATACAGTTTTTAATGACAAGTTCCCACTGCAAACGAATATGAATAGTTTTACAACAGCAAATTCTACGATGGGAAATTATTTCAATATTATTCCGATTCAAAATCCGCCTGCACTAATTAAAAACATTTTAAGTTAACGTCTGCATCTTTAGTTATAACAACTCGAACACGCATTGACGCATATTTCAAAGTGGCAACAAAACTCATTATGGGCAGACCCACACATAAATTTATTACTAAAAGCTTTTACAATAAATTACATTTATTAGTTCAACACACACAGCATGACTGAAGTAATTCTGTGCAATTAGAACCCTGCATAGTTCTAGGTGTGGATTTCTAACAAACATTAATGAAAGAAACAACGGAAATATTCTGTTCCGCATTACCCCAGCATTTTTGACAATTTTATGTTTATGTGTGTGTATAGCTAAACATGAAATCTATTTCAAGACCTGCCGTGGTCCACTCATGAAAAGACGGTATCTAACATGCTAGGGCAAAATGATTCCGGGAGCTTAGCTCAAGCGTATAAACTGAGCTAACATTACAAGCTTATACATTACGAATAAAATATTCAGGGAGTCGCTTCGAATAGAATTAATGTCAGAAAAATATTTAAATGGATGATGATGATGGAATAAAAAAAATGGTTTACACTTCAGATTTCTTACAAGACAGTAAATAAAAACAAAAAGAAATACGAAATATATTTTGGTGCAAACTTTGAAACCGAAATGAATTTGTTGCGTACAAATAGCTTGTAATGTTTTTTTTTTCTCTGTGTGCTGTTTAATTTCTACAAGTAAAGCATAAATTTATTTGCACTTCTTTTTTAATAGTTAAATCTACACATCAAAGACAAAAGATACGAATCGAAAGTGATATGGGAATTAGAAACTAAACATACCCGTTAAGAGTCCGTAAATACATATCAAATACATTAGTATGTTATTACTTTTGGTCAGTTTAAAATCCTACATATTAATGTTTCTATCACATACTTCGAACAAGGTGTTTCCATGAAAAACTCAAACCTGGGGACAAAAACTTTATTTGAACATTTGAAAGGTTTCTCCAATTAGTTTCTTTGGTTATTAATGTGTTTTTCCAAGATGAATGCACACGAACAACAAGAGACCATTTGGTTCTTCAAGGCTGTCCTTGAACACCCACCCTGGAGAAAGTAGAAATTTAAACCCACTCGTTATTTTTCAGGAAATAATCGATTCGCCTCGTAAACTATTTGTAAATTGCCAGCCTCCACTGTTGCCACAGCTCATTTCCTAAACCAATTATTCCGTTAAAAAAAAGAAAACCCTAAAATGGAACCTAGCTTGTCTTTTCCATATCTTTGACTTGTGTTTTCTCGACCTCTCGCTTTCACTCATAAACTCTTAGAATTCAGAATGCACCACAAAGAAATCAGATACATTTATCTTATCGATCCCTCCGCGTAATCTGGTAAATTTCAATAAGAACTCTTTTTTTATTCCTCTCATCCTGCTAACACGGCTAGAATTTGTATTTCAATGTTTATTTTCAATGCAATTGCAACCTTATATTTCCCTACCATTTTAATGTTTGAAACTGAGATCTAATCTATCCAATAACTAACAATAATATCTAGTTCAAAATACTGACTTTCTTATACTGTGTTCAAAAGCTAAATTTTTAATACTATTTCTATTAATCTTTTAACACACACACACGCACACATATACGGCCCCAAAGTTAACACCATTAATTATTAGTTTTTATCGTTGTTGCAGTGGGACGCGAACCATTGACCCTCGCCCTCACAGATCGGTACTCTAACCACTAGATCACGCCCAAAAGTAGACAATCAACAATAACGCAGTATATAGCCCATATAAATGTATTTCAAAAGCACGTAAGTTCATTTAGGTTTAATGGAAAAATGTTTACAGATAAAGATGGACACGAAAAAATACCACGTTTCTTTACTAAATCTTTTCTAACGGCAATAAAAGAAAAATGCTTCAAAATGTGTACGCCCTATAATTTCACTACGCAGCTTTATTCACGTTTTCTCTTGTTCTTGATCTAATTTTACAAAAACTGTACGAGGTTTTAAGACATGTTATAAGTCTAAATTTATTTTCCAAAATATAATCTGAGGTTATTTTAAGCCTCCATGACATTCTAGGCTTGATCTTATTCTCTCTCTCACACACACACAAACATTCAATATTTGTTTCTAGAAGAAGAAAAAAATCTTTGTTGTGTGTGTCATACTTTAATTTTATGTGTACCCCCTCATTGGCTAATCGATAAATCTCAGGACTTATAACGCTCAAAATTGGTTTTCGATACCAGTGGTAGGCACAGTACAGATAGCCCATTGTGTAGCTTTGCGCTTCATGACATACAAAGTAACGTATGAGTTGTGGTAGTTGGAAGTAAAGTGAGATGTTAAAAGTTATGTTTATCCAAAAATAATGTTTTTCAAGTATTTTACTCTAATATTTTAGGCTAATATTGTAGAATCTGCGGTCAAGGCCCAGAGGACTTTTCTGATCACTGTTTCAAAGGCTAGACAACCTTCGCAGCTAATTATATTTTGTTTTTAGTAGGGTTAGCCTGTAGTGTTAAGAAGGTTCACTTTATTTGGTATTGTAGACAAATGTATACAAAAACACAGAACCAGTCTCACAACCATGATATTCGTAATATACATAATATTACTTTTTATAAAATCAACTCAAGGTCCTGCAAAAATATAGTTTAGGCCTCCAAATACGTTTCTTATCACAATTTGGGTTTATAAATTAAAACAGTCCAAATAATGTAGCCACGACAGGCTCCCGTTACACATAATAATATAAAACTAATTAAAACATTTTAAACAATTTATTTTGGTTGCAGAAGCAACAAAAATAATTATTCCATACAAAATTACAATTGTACTATACGAGTCAAAGAATGATCAACCATGCTAGCGCACTCTATGGCGGCCCAATAAACTAAGTTTCATCCATTGTGTTCAGTTTACATATATGGCTTTAAAAAAAGAAAAGAAAAAACTGTCAGGTTATAGGTCAAGCCAAAGAAGTGTGGGCGCCACCAGGAGTTTTACGTGGAATAATTCATATATATGTTTTCCACACATGTTCGAAGAGACTTCTTTTCGTTATTGAACTCAATAATAGGCATGACCCCTTAATATAACTATCAAAATAAGCTTGTTTGTCTTCGCGAAATTTCAGACGTAATATGCATATGAAGGTAAAACTAGAAAAGTATTGAATCTAACATGAGGAACTTTTACCTTACGGTGCTACAAGTCATTAAGTATACATCCCAAAGTGTTAAATCTAACATCAGGAACTTTTACCTTACGGTGCTACAAGTCATTAAGTATACATCCCAAAGTGTTAAATCTAACATCAGGAACTTTTACCTTACGGTGCTACAAGTCATTATGTATACATGCTAAAGTTTTAAATCTAACATCAGGAACTTTTACCTTCCGGTGCTACAAGTCATTATGTATACATCCTAAAGTGTTAAATCTAACATCAGGAACTTTTACCTTCCGGTGCTACAAGTCATTATGTATACATCCTAAAGTGTTAAATCTAACATCAGAAACTTTTACCTTACGGTGCTACAAGTCATTATGTATACATCCTAAAGTGTTAAATCTAACATCAGAAACTTTTACCTTACGGTGCTACAAATTAAGTATTGGGTATAAATTTTGATCAATATAATTAATAATTTCTGTTGGCTATAAATAAGAAATAGGGGTGTAAGTCATGTTTATGCAAAATTCCGTCAAAGCCCTAGTGCAAATATTCAATGAAATCTAGCCAATGACCTTTTTTTTTCCTAATAAAGATAAATTACCCTAAGTGCAACTACACAAAACCATACGTAACGACAATTACTGGAACAATCTAGTTAAAACAACAAAATCGATATTGTTGTCGGTGTTCTTCTAGATGATAAATCACGTGATACTTGGTTTTAATAATCTACATCACGCCGCTGCTGAAAAGAGAAACGATGGAGCCCATATCACAGCGACGTTACTCACAGAAGAAAGTAAAAATTATAACAGAAAAATGAAGATAAAGAAAAACCAGTTTGGGTGAGAAAATTACAAATAATGACAATCGTTTTGGGAATGTAATTTCCACGTATCATACACGTTGTTTTCGCGCCTATCTATGCTACATATTACTCATGCGAGCCATGAATTATACGAAGCGTCTCCTTACGCACTGTTGTTTATGTACAATATTCCAGATAAGAAAGTCGAAGCTATCTTAAGCACTATCCTACACACACATATATATATATGTAACGATGTCAAATTCTTGAGTAGAAGAAATTATATTCAATCAGAATTGAGGTTACGTCTTGCACGCGCTGCTTCAAACTGAGATAGCCAAGATGACAGTTTCTATAAACAAGAATACTCTATAATGCACGAGACAAACGTTTTTGTTTTGGGCTGGCAGTGCTCTGGGGAACGGAAGGCTTAATCCGTTACGCTGTCCTTATCTGTTCGTAGCAAAGGAAAACGCTTAAGTATAAATGCTGACGCCTCTTTGTTCATCCGTGCAATAATTGTCTTCATTCTAAAACTTAATCTACTAAAAACAGGACTGCAGCTCAGTGACTTCATAACACGACAAGTATTACTTGTAACGTTATCAATGGGGGGAAAGAAGCGATGCTGCAATAGAACGCGCAGTTTGTTTGATTGGTTTTCTCATTTTAACCACAACAATACCGCATTTATTTTCGCCACGTACTAGTAAAAACAGTATAGTAATTGCATTGATTTGATAACTTGTCAGTATATTTATCAAGATTTTTATTTTATTTATTATTTCACCAAAAAGACATAATCACTTCAATATAGAGGGCGGGGCACAGAAAATCCTCCAATAAATTAAATCGAAATTACAAGTAACCCGTAATTTCTTAGGAAAAACGCTAAGAAATCACCTAATCAGTAAAACATTTTATTAAATATATTGTATATTAGAAAATAAAAAAGTAAAATAAAAAGGACCCGGCATGGCCTGTTGGTTAGGGCACTAGACTCGTAGGTCGCGGGTTCGAATCTCGTCACCAAATATGCTCGTCCTTTAGCCGTGGGGGCGTTATAATGAGATAGTCAATCCTACTTTTAGTTGAGAAAGAGTAGTCCAAGGGTTGGCGATGGGTGAGTTTTGACTTCTAAATTAGGGGCAGCTGACGTAGATAGTCCTCAAGAAGCTTTACACGAAAATCAACAAACACATACACATAAGAGAAGATAAAGTATAGTCAACTGCGATCAAAACATAAACCTTACACTTATAGATACTCAGATATGTTTCAAAATATATCCACAAAAATTCTACAGAGGAACTAGTAGTGATGTGCTTCCTGGACATATGCAGACGCAGTGGATTCCCCTGATCCAGAAGTAGCCAATTGTTGGCTTTAAAAACTAGCACATTCATTTGTTCACCACACCTATCGCTCCCAAATACACATAACAGCAATTCCTGTCTTACCTGGTGAAGATCAGTTCAGTTTACAGGGCCCCCCAGTGGCACAGCGGTATGCCTGCGGACTTACAACACTAGAATCCGGGTTTCGATACCCGTGGTGG
>NW_013668118.1:121672-127406 GCF_000517525.1 Limulus polyphemus
TTTGCTCCCGAATCATACATCCATCTACTCTGACGTTATTGTGAATGATAACGAAGTTAATCCAATTAAAATAATAATAATAAAATAAAATCAATAAATGGTTGTGTTGTAGCCCAAAGTTACCTACTTTCTGTCGATCGGGGAGAATCGAATCCCGAATTTTAGCGTTTTAAGTCCTTGAAATTACCCCTGACGAAACAAACGGTTAAAATAAATAATGCTATGGTTTGGCTATTGTTAAGCACAAAGCTACACAATGGGCTATCTGTGCTCTGCCCACCAATAATTTTAGCCTCGTAAACCTGCAGATTTACCGCTGAGCCACTGGGAGTGGTTAAATAATGCAATGATGCTGTGTTATTAATTTTTATCTTAACAAAAATGTAAGTGGCTGAAATAAAAACTGATTATAATTACTGTTAACTTGTTTAACCCTAATTGTTGTTGTTCATGAAAATTGATAATATAAATGGCGCCTCAACCATCACTATGTCTGATGTATTTAAGCCGGCTTGATTAGCTCTGGTATTATGCGACAGGCTTGCTCGCAATGGATATAGCAGATGTTGATACAGTGCCTTGCAAAAGTATTCATTCCTCCTGCAAAGTTTCCACATTTTGTTAACGTATGAGCTTGCAATCATGAAACTTTCAAATGGGACTTTATATTTTGACTCTATACAATCACATCAAACTAAGAAAGCTAAAGAAATGCTGATATTACGCAAGTAAGTTAGATGTTCAAAGAAAATTAGAATATTCTCAATTCTGAACCCCTTTGCCACGGCAACCCTAAATCAGTTCAGGTGCAAAAGATTAGTTTGAAAGGTCACAAAATTAGTGTAATGGTCTCTGTGTGTGTAATCAAAGTGGTTTAACTTGACTTCAGAGTAAATGCATCTGTTCTAGCCACATCTCACATAGTGATAGGACAAACCAACCATGAAGACCAAGGAGCTTTCTAAACAAGTCAAGGATAAAGTGGTAGAGGAGCACAGATCAGGAGAAGGTTACAAGAGAATTTCAAAGTCGCTGATTATCCTTTTGAGTACAGTGAAGTCCATCATTAAGAAGTGGAATGTGCTTCGTACCACCAAGTCACTACCTAGATCAGGTCATCCTTCATAACTAAGCAGCCAAGCAAGTAGGAAACTGGTTAGGTATACCACTATGAAGCCAACAGTGACTTTGAAAGATTTGCTAAGTTCCACGTCTGAGATGGGAGTTAGTGTTCATAAATATCCTGGTCCCTACACAAAGCTGGCATGTATAGCCGAGTGGCAAGAAAGAAGCCATTACTAAAAAATAATCATCTTAAATCCCGTATGGAGTTTGCGACAAAGCATGTAAATGATACTACAGACATGTGGCAGAAGGTTTTTGGATCAGACGAGACAAAATTGAGATTTTTGGTCTTAATTTAAAGCATTACGTCTAACGCAAGCCCAATACAGTACATCACCCAGTCAACACCATCCCAACTGTCAAGCATGGTGGTGGCAGCATCATGTTATTGGGATGCTTCTCATCAGCAGGTACTGGGAAGCTTGTCAGGATTGAGGGGAAGATGGATGGTGGAATGTACAGGCGAATCCTAGAGGAAAACTTGCTTGAGTCAGCCAAGAATTTAAAACTGGGTCGAAAATTTATATTTCAGCAGGACAATGACCCGAAGCACAAGGCTAAAGCCACACTGGAGTGGTTTCAAAAGAAGAAAGTGAATGTCCTGGAGTGGCCCAGTCAAAGTCCTGACTTGGATCCAATAGAAAATTTATGGCGAGACTTAAAGATTCTAGTCCCCAACGAACTTGTTAGAATTGGAGCAATTTTACCAGGAAGAATGGACAAATATTACACCATCCCATTGTGCAAAGCTGGTAGAGACCTATCCAAAAATACTCACAGCATTAATTGCTGCCAAGGATGCTTCCACCAAGTACTGACTTAGGGGACTGAATACTTATGCAATCAGCAAATTTCAATTTATATATTTTCTCTGTAGGCCTTGCTGACTTTCAACCTCCTTCACACATAACAGTGTTAAGTTTGATCATTAGAGTTTTGAATAAAAACAAGTTCATTACACAAATTGTTTACATTATTTGTATTTCATCCAAATGTGACATTATTGGTAGGGGGTGAATAGTTTTGCAAGGCACTGTATATTACACCATATTAACGTTTACTTTCAATCATTGGTTCTTAGAATTACTGATGTAACATCTGCTACGTTGGAACCCTCAATCATTTTTATGATATACGGTAACACTAAATCACAGAAGCTTTATTAGTACCTTCAAACACTGATCGTACAAAAGGTCCTAGTTATCAAATGATTTTTCACATAATCAACTAAAGTGTGCCATGCTGTATTTTATCAGTCTATGTATACGTGCGGCTGACTAACTACCTGTAGTAATATACCATTTGTTCAATATTACAAATATGCACACCGCATATCCAAGTTGGAAACATTTACGTTTTTTAAAGTCCTGGTATTACACAGTGCAGGTATAATGTGCATTAACAGGATTTTAATATATACTAAGAATGGCGGTGGACACAATGAAACTAGTCCTGTGTTATGAACCGTGGTCCACTGCTATATCGCCTTGAATGGCGTAAAACCAGGTCATGATTTTCTCCATCTTACATAATATGAAAATGCCGGGACCAGTTTTGGAAGTGATTTATATGAAAGATAGGAGGGTATGATCCATTAGACCGTGACTTCGGGACCTTGTCTGCACGTTTTGAGCCAAGGTTTCCATGGTTGCATGCGCGAAAAGGGTCCGTGTGTGTTCCGATAATTTATAGTTGTATTAAACATACACTTCCTATCAACGCTCTGGCGAGAGTAATACACTGTTGGTAACTAACAGGTATTGTCAGTCCAGGACACTGTGGAAGGCTCGATAATAGTTTGCGATTTATGCTATATTTCCGTTTTACAAACAAACTGTGGGTATATTTCCTGCCAAAAAACTGTATCTTGGTTACTGAAAGGTGTGACTTGCTGTTTGTCTTTTATTGGGCACTGAAAGTTCGAAATTTATGACAGACAAAAACAAATAAATATCTCTGTTCCATTTCAAAAGGCCTAGGATGATCTGGTGGTTAACGCACTCGACTCGCAATATGAGGGTCACGGGTTCAAATCCCGTCACCAAACATGTTCTCTTTTTCAACCGTGGTGGAGTTACAATATAACAGTCAATTTAAGCATACGTTGATAAAGAGTAGCTCAAGAGTTGGCGGTGGCGCTAGTGTCGACTAGCTGCTTTACCCCTAATCTAACACTTCAAAATTGGGAACGGTTAGCGCACATAGCTCTCGTGTAGTTTTCCATGAATTAAAAAAAATAAAAAAATATTGTCAGCTGTGCATGATTGGGCCAAAATTAGAAAAATTCTAATTAAAACCATATAGATATGATAGTTTTGACTGGCACAATGACAATCATGCAGCTAAAAAAAAGTTTTTGTATTGCAGGGTCAAGATCATGGATTAGTAGGGTTTGGTTTGTTTGTTATGAATTTCGCGCAAAGCTACACGAGGGCTAGCCGTCCCTAATTTAGCAGTGTAAGACTAGAGGGAAGGCAGTTAGTCATCACCACCCACAGCCAACTCTTGGGCTACTCTTTCACCAACGAATAGTGGGATTGACCGTCACTTTATAACGCCCCCACGGCTGAAAGGGCGAGCATGTTTGGCGTGACGGGATTCAAACCCGCGGATTACGAGTCGAGCGCCCTAATCACCTGGCCATGCAGGGCCGAGGATTAGTATGAAAAGTCTCAATGGATAAGACACGTCACTTGGACAGCAACAAATTTGAAAGTAATTATTTTCTTCCACTCTTACAGACTGGGGTTGTTTCTAGTTAACACATACAATCAGTCAACCTAGGTGTACTCCAAAGTTCTGAGAGTCAACGAATATGGTTCTTTATTCATCGCTGCCTACATCAACTTTCTCATCTCCAATTCGTTTTATTATGTCATCGAACCAAACAAGTCCTCTGCCTACTACTCGCTCTTCATCGTTCGATTTTACCCATCAGAAACTTTGCCAAACTTCTTCCCTTAAATCTAATTATACACTCAAATTAGAGAAGTAGTACGTATACAACATCCTGCTAAAAATGTGCTTGCCTTTTGACGAAACCTAAAATACATATTTGGGTTACAAAAAAAAAAATGCTATGCCTGACGGAATTATTCAGTTTATAGAGATTGCAGATGGCGTCACTTTCAGTAAATAGGATTTTATTTGTCCAGAATATTGCGCAAATCTGCATAAGAGTCACCTTTACATAGCCAACCCTTATTTTGAATAACTAGACTAAGAGGAAGGCAGCTGGTCAACAACATCCATCTCCAAATCTTGGGTTACTCTTGTATAATGAAAAAAGAGGATTTTACTGTCACTTTTATAGCGCAGCAAAGACTTCAAATTGTGAAGTTTTTTTTTTTTTAAGGTAACGTGACACTAATCATAAATCCTCGGAATAACAGTATGGAAACGCTTATACTTGGCCACGCCCTACCCTGGGAAATAGGGAGCAAAAAGATTTTCGCATATGTTAACTAAATATCTCAAATGATGGTCATCTTATATTTGACCATTGCTAACAGACTGTATTACGACTCCAGATCCTATTTATCTCTTACAATACTCGAAGTGCTTGGAAGGTACAGATGTTTAATTAAAAACAAAGCTATCAAGAGCCTTATAAATAAGATATTCTTCAGATATATAGCTACATACTTAAAAAAGGGGTTTAAACGTCCACCAATGATAACTCTAGATTTTTTCTTCCCTGGTTTGAAATGTAATGCTGACTGCTGTGTTGTGATCAAGTTGAGAATATTCTGGATTTAACCGAGAACTGGCTCTTAAAATGAAATAATCTTATATTTTGTATTTACTAAATTATCTGACAACCACCAGCTCCACTGAGGCTCGCGTTTTTTAGCCGCGGCATAACGGCTCATAGAATGGCTCCGAGTTTTTTTGTTGTTGTTGTTGTTGTTTTTCAAGTACAAACTTTTAGCTTATATCTCCGTCATCTCTTCAACGATTTGAGATCTAATTATAGTTTTGGACTCAAGAGGTCAAACCCTTTCCATTAATGTATTTTACCACGCCCAAGGTCTCATAGATTAATTTACTCTAAACTTACCTAAAATTATTTCAAGTGCCGCGGCTATTGAGGATTCCCTCTTGTTTATTCATGCAATTCACAAAAGCAGACACAGTACTAAAAACTAAGAACACTAAACTTATCAACTTGCCAAGTTAGAACTTTTACGCCCTCCCGGTAATATGCAGAACTCTAGATAAATCTTTCCATGATGGTTAATTCAATGGTTATTCCTACTGCCGACCATCATCTGTCACGGTTAATCTAAATCTAGTGTTAATTTATTTAATTATTTGTTCTTTTATATATATAATTTTTGACCCCAAAATACGGACAGTTTTAGAATATGTGATAACTTTGAAAATAGTTCTTTCTTTCATTTTCGGTCGACTGTAAAAAGTAACAGAACGCGTAACATAATTTTCTTCTAAATAGGTAAAAAAAAACAAAAAGAAGCAACGAAACGCTATTTTACCGGATCCAAATGAAACTGGATAAGGTGCAGCTAGATAACTAACTACATGCACTTATGGTATATTGTATCAAATGTAATGAGAATCCCCCCAATTAACGCTGTGGCAAGGGTAG
>NW_013668118.1:128237-132240 GCF_000517525.1 Limulus polyphemus
CAAACAAACAAACCGACTGTAAAAAGTAACAGAACGCGTAACATAATTTTCTTCTAAATAGGTAAAAAAAAAAAAGAAGCAACGAAACGCTATTTTACCGGATCCAAATGAAACTGGATAAGGTGCAGCTAGATAACTAACTACATGCACTTATGGTATATTGTATCAAATGTAATGAGAATCCCCCCAATTAACGCTGTGGCAAGGGTAGGCTCTAGTGTATCCGTTATAGGGTTCAAAGGTAGATAGATACTTTACCAAAGTACAAATTCTAATATGTTAAGCTTTATTCTCGAATAAACTTATTTATTTATGCATACTGAGTAAACGCTCAACCAAACTACAGTTATTAAAAGTCATGAATGTGAAGGCTGGTGTGTACGTTAGATTACTGAACAGGTTTCCCGCTAGGGGACGGATTAGTAATGACCCAGTTAAGGAAATCTGAGTCCCAGAGGCTCGCTAGATTGAGCATGCATGTGACTCACGTTCTAACACGTTTCACGGTTCTACCCTAGACCGATTTCTGTAAGTAACAACAAACATACCAGGTTTACCAACGCTTCTTTTCAACCAATCATTCTAGCCCTCTGTACGGATGCTTATTGTATTATAATTGCAATTTAATTATCTGCTCGTTTTTAATTTATCGTTTTAAAAAAATAACTCAATTAAATTAAGACATCATCTTAAATACTTATCATCGGATACAAAAAAAACATAATACTTATAGTTACAAAGTTTCATTATTTAATTATTAAGGCATCATTCACTTCGACGATTCGAAACAAATACTTAGTTTTGAAAACGTGCCATTTAATTATCGCCTTCCATTAACCCTATTTGTATATATTGGTCCTGTTTTAGTGGCTTCACTTCAATTAGCTATTATAATTTAGTTATAAATACATGTATGTGTATATTAGAAATTTAATACCGTGACAACATAAAACTGTCATTAAACCATCTCTAGGTTAAATATTATTATTAATTTTTACCTAAAAAATCCGAGTTGTAAATAACTTGGATAAAATTCATTAATAATTATAATTCACTTGCTCGATCCAGTTCACACACTAACAGTTGTTGTCCATGAAAACTGGAAAGATAGAGTTCTATGACCACTACTACAGCCGGATTAATGAGCCCTGGCATTCAGTGAAAGGCGTCGTCGGCACCGAATATTGTTCAATGTAGTGTGGTTAACATATAATAACACATTATCCTTTGCTTTCACTCACGGGTTCTCAGATTTACCTAATGTAGTTTGTGGTAACACTATCAACACATTTAACAGACGCTTGCGTAGGGAAACCCACTTAATATTATAAGATAGAAGTACAAAGATTATAATTAACGAATAAACCTTTTTATTGTATATATGTTTCAACAGAACCTTGGTTTGTCTTCGTCAGATGGAACTAAAATCTTAATAAACATGCACCTTTTTGAAACATAATTAAGAAAAATTAATGTATTCAAAACTTTAACGATTTGTTTTCCAACAATTCTAAATAAAAAAACAACAAAAGAAAACGGGGATGTACATATGATGAAACTTTGATCCACAGTTAGTTGTATTACAGGTTTATATACATCTTTTTCAACGCATATAAAATGTTTTCATTAAACAACAGTTTAATGAAATGAAACAGAGATATATGAAAAATATTTCTCTATAGTGTTCTATGGTTCAAGCCAGAAATGACAACCTTATTGTATTTGTATTAATACACGGAGGTTATATATATATCTGTTAACACGGTACGCTATGCCTGAAAGATAATCATGTATGTTAAATGGTTTATTTGTGTGTTTTCGTATAGTAAAGCCACGTCGGGCTATTTGCTGTGTCCACCGAGGGGAACCGAAACCCTGATTTTAGCGTTGTAAATCCGAAGACTTTACATGCATCTGCAATGCTCATAATTTATTATCGATCTTCCGATCATTTCGGATCACATGTTAGTAAAGCCACGTCGGACTATTTGCTGTGTCCACCGAGGGGAACCGAAACCCTGATTTTAGCGTTGTAAATCCGAACACTTTACACGCATCTGCGATGCTCATACTTTATTATCGATCTTCCGATCATTTCGGATCACATGTTAGGTGAATGAGTGATTAATCCGAAAACGAAATAAGTAAATATAAAGGTAAGTTATTTGGGTAAACGAAATAAATAAAATAAACATGGGTATTTGGGTATTGTTGTTGTTGTTGTCGTAGCTGTAAAATTCGCCACTAGGGTGTTGGTAATTAGCTTCAATGTCATATCTAACTACCAATCAATCACTAGCCATCTATCGGGTTTTTATAGATGTGTATTAGGCCTTAATTAACGTAGTTGTTGTGACGTACAGGAACAATATAATTGTTGACGAACAACCAAAAGAAGTACGTCTAAAGTTCAACTTGTTTTGTAAACAAATTACACCACAAATAAGCAAATGGACGCCACTTTCTATAACAAAGGTGTAATTACCAAACTTCTGGAACAAGCAAACAAGTGATTCGTGATAGGCACACTGCCGCCGGACCAATAAGAGTGACCAATAAACAGATTTAGAACCTGTTCAAGAATTTATCGAGAAGATCTGGAGAATGTCCCTCCTACTAATTGCTTTTCCCTTTCTGTATGCGATGGTTATCAACAACAGAAATTATGGGGCACGTGAGCGGACACGTGAGCGGGACACGAGAATTCCGACTTACCGTTGTTTACCTTTTCCCAAAAGTTTTGAGGGGACTTATCTTAGTAGTGCACACTCTTTATTTTTCTAAATATAATGCTGAAAAATGTCCACTCTTCTCAAACTTTTTTGGTTGTCATTTAACTCTAGGTATATAAAAAACAGAAATTAATTATTAGAACAAACTCAATATAGAGGACACATTAATAAATATCCAAGACATACAAAACATCTAAACCATTATTTGACAACATTTTGTGTATGTGTATCCCTCTTATAGATGGAGAACTGTTAGACCAATTGTCAACAAATCTGCGGTGTACCCTGAGCCCCCCCCCCCCCGGGAAGTGACATAGAGAGTCAGTGTTCCGATGTGATACCCCTTTCCCATGTCTTCCCCTTGCGTTGTATCCGAAGTGTCAAAGTCAACATACATTTCTTTACATGATAATATAATGTTGACTGACATTTCGACTTAACGATACCACTGAATACCTCAAGAATACCACTGTTTTATATTAAGTACAGCTTAAGTTATCTGCCCGAAAACTCGATAGTTTAAGTTATTATTAATGCGCGTGCAACATGCTATGTACTATTAGATATCATTGCTAACTTAAAATGATATAAGCATCCTTAAACCTTAAAATATTCACTCTCCTACTAGAAAACTAGCTTTAAAAACAACACTTTATTTAACCTGTACACAGGAGTGGTAGTTCTTTTAACAAACACCTTACACCTTTAACTATATCAAATGTAATTCAATTCACGAACACAACACTTCACTGCTTTTCCAACGTCTACATTCGCGAATCTATTTGAGGCCAGGCTATTCCTATGTAATCAAAAACAACTTAGGTGTGAAAAAAAAAGTTGCTACCCAAAAAAATGATTCAACGCGCAACTTAAATGAATGAAATCAAAACTGGTAGCTACACTTATAGCTTTGATAAAAAAAAAAATACAGCTAATATTCATTCATTAGTTAGCCAGGCCGTATTTTTTGTTCAACTTTAGACATGATGGTGGGTAAAATAAAACACGCGGCCTAGCTAACTAATGGCTGCACCTTTTTCTTCACACCTAAAGTGTTTTTGATTAGATATAATGAATTTTTGTCAATACATACCAACAAACCAAACCAAATAAAAAAGTGACACTCGATAGTAACCAACATTAGCTTTAGGATCTCAGCCCTATTATTTGGAACAAACCTTTACTTTTAATGGCTGGAGACGGCTTAAATGGGTAATGAAGAAAAACTTTAATATAAGTTTAACATGACAGCAAATGTACAACGTTTCGAC
>NW_013668118.1:132675-141092 GCF_000517525.1 Limulus polyphemus
CATTAGCTTTAGGATCTCAGCCCTATTATTTGGAACAAACCTTTACTTTACACAACCAACCTGATTCTTTAAAATATATGGTGATAGTTTTTCTAAAACAGTGTTAATAGCTTCCTTTAAACTAACGCCATGGAATTTAGATTAACAGCTTCTTGTCATCACCCCATGCAATTGGTACGGCCATATCAAGCATCATTATTTATGCTAATAGCTTAAGCTAATATTACGTAACGCTAAATGCTCTTTAAATAGGATAATTTCATAAAATGTAGTAAATATGTGCTGAAAGGTTGGTAATGAATAATCAATAATAACCGTTCACCTGTATGATTTTTTGAAAACTTGGGTTAGAAACTGGTAATCTAGTTTGCTTGGCCTAACCAATACTTGTGTATCTGTACGTACTTTCACGTTATAGTTTTACTTCTCTAAATCCGCCGTCTATAATTCGAATGACAAAAACTAAAAACGGCCCACTATTGCTCTTAGGTGAAACTCTAGTAAAAATGTTAGACTGATAGCTCACGTGACGTTAAATTTGAGCGGTATTTGTTGAATAACTTTGCACTTGTGGCTTATATACACACCAACTGTGACTCCTAATTGTAGGTTGAAAAGATCTATCAGTGTACCAAATTTGAAACAAATCCATAAAAGTTAAGTATGTTTTTATATCAAATAGAGTGTCCGCATTTTCTGATGCGAAAAAAGAAAATAGGATGAAACTAAATCAAATTAGGAGATTTTATATCTCGTGTATTTCTTAATGGATTGCCTTGAAATTCTGTATGTGAAGCTAGAGTCCAGTAGAACATATCCACTGAAAATATATGATAGTTTGGATTACCACAGTCCGAGATACAGAAGGTGGAAAATCGCTTAACTATCACTCCTGTTAATAACACACACAGTGCGTCCTGGAGGTTTTTGTTGTTTTTTTTGCCACAAGACCAACTACCGTGTGTCTTGATCAAACAGTCTTTTCTGTTACTTATTACATTTCACCAAATAAAATTTATAAAACTAGACTTTCAGAAACCTGTACATAATATATTATATATGTTTTACTTTAATAAATGCATAAATATTTCATATTTAGAAAAGGTAAAATATTTCTAGTGTCTGGAATCTTACTACAGCTCTATTAAAACAGTATAATGAATTAAACAGTACTAGACCAGGGGTTATCCAACTTAATCAGTACAATACTCCCCTCCACAAGAAAAAAAAATCCTGGTTGCCCCCCCAACAATGAATCTTTAGATACTAAATACCTTAATAGTACTATGTATTTTGTGTATTGGCTACGCATCCCTCACACCCTCCAACACTTTCCTGCGGTCCATAGTTTAGGAATTCCCAAACAAGGACCCTCGGGAATGTAACGAAAGAAGCACCAGTACTAACAAAACCTCGCACACCATTATTATAGAAGAATAGACATGAGCCGTACCACAGTGGTTTTGATACCCCGTAGTATAGCAAAATATAATTACTTGACTCACGGCTACGGGATGCTGCCTTTCGTATGCTAAAGCAAAAAAAAAAAGTGCAACAACGCCCAAATAAACCAAGAAAGGTAGTTATTAATAAAGATAAATAACACGAATTTCTTGTTAATAAATGAATACAGTGTTTTCAGGATTTCTCGGTTCATATTCAAGGTACATATTAAAAAAAACAACAACAACGACACAATGAACTTGGTTCCTCTGAAAAACTAACGTGTTTGTCTGTGAGCAATTTGTGTGCACTGTAGACTGATACGCATCAACTAAAGTCACGCAAGCTCTTAACAGAATTTTGTTGTTGTTGTTGCTTTGGAAGGAAAATAATTTATGACATGCAAATGCTTTCTTTCGTCCTCGAGAACTGTTTAATGTTTTAACTGTTTTAGGTCTTAAGTCTTCTTTTTGTTATTTCTTATATAAGCTTAACTCCGAAACCTAACACATGTTAAATCATTTCTTTGGAATAAAAGAAAATACGTCATAAATTATGTTCTTCACAAACTAATAATATCACTAAACATCCTGAAAAGAACATTATTTATTTTAAATGTAATTTATTTAACACTGAATAATTGTACTAAGTATTCAAATATACACCTCCTTTATAATATTCACTTTCCAGCGTCCCTTACAAAACTAATACAACTACATATTAAGTGATAACACGTTATTAGGTAACTGATAACACACACACATTATATAATGAGTCTGATATAACAAACAGTTTTAAAGCTCTTCCCTTAAATAAATTAAACAAATCTTACCCTAATTTCAGATTTTGTTACAGTTTCAAAAAAAAAACAACTACTTTTTGATCATCTTTTGACCAAATAGTTTCGAATCAGTACTAAAACTAACACGAACACCTGTCTTCAGTACTAAAACACCTGTCTTCTTGTATGGCCGACGTGCATGTAGTCTACCAGGATTTGACATTTTCGTTTGAACACATACACACACGACGGTCAAATTACTTGAACAGTAACTTAAAATTAACTTTTCAGTTACGTTGGGCATGACCCCTCTTTCGTTGGGCACGACCCCTCTTTATGCTTTTACCTCCTAATACTTTCGCTGGTTTCTATACAGTTACAATAAATATTGACAAATCATCTAGAAAGTGTTTTATTTGAAGTGTGAGGTTTATTTCCCTGTCCACCAAAAGATGGCGTAGCCAACCAATAAATCTTTGCAAAGCTGTACAGCAATGCACTTCTGAGCCAAAACAACGGGTTTTAATCTGAGACTTTCTTATACTAACTTATTGTTGCTGCTGACGTCAGTATGTGTGTAATTGTTGTGTATTTTGATACGACTGTAGTATGTAATACATCAGGGATGGAACAAATATCCAATTCGATCGGATATTAATTGTGCGATGAATCTGATAATCGCACAGCATTTCCATCAACGGATTATCTCACAATATTAAACAGGTATGATACCACTTGCACGTGCGTCACATATAACAAGAATTGTGTTATCTACGTCACTGGTGCTTCTATTAGCTTCCAAATATATTGTCATTTTCCCCATATTAATGAGTGTAAGTCCTGGTAATACAGAAAGTTGTTCAAATACACGTCATAACCACCCGTTGTTTTGGTAATGTAAGCCATAGATGGTCATCGTAGTTGCAGCGACAGCAACGGCAAGCGCATAAAAAAAGAAAAGAAAAAAAGTTTCAATTGGAGATCTGGATTTTAAAACGCCGTTTCACACCGTCACGTGCCACAATCCCTTAAAGAGCCTGTCATGTTTATTCACTCGTCGGGAACTGTACATTCTTATTAAAGTTTCAAAAACAATGACCAAGTAACTAATTTAATACTATACTATAATGAAATGGTAGCTCAAACCTGCGACATATTTTCAACATGTATGGCCCATCTACAACAGAGTCGGATATTAGGAGTCTGGTATATGAAAATAGACCAAAAATACTATTGGTACCATAATATTATAGTGCTGATACTCCGAGATTTCCACACTCTCTAATGGAAGAAACGAAAAAAAAAAATATTTTACTTGCGTTTCCAATCTTCTAACAAATCGTAATTAAAAGAAAATTAGATAAACATGCACAGATTTATATTAATTAATGCTTGATGAATACAGTATTTAATTTCACAACAGATCTTCATGTATTTCTGTTCCACTTTTAAATGGATGTACTAAATAAAATCAAAGGGAGCTACGCCATATAGGATTGTGGATTTCTCAATGAATTAACTTAAAGCAGACATATTTTCCTGTAGGTTTTACAAAGTTATTTCAGTCTTAAATATCACCTATTAGTTTGTTTTTGTTTTGTTTTGAATTTCGCGCAAAGCTACACTAGGGCTATCTGCGCTAGCCGTTCCTAATTTAGCAGTGTAAGACTTGAGGGAAGGCAGCTAGTCATCACCACTCACCGCCAACTCTTGGGCTACTATTTTATCAACGAATAGTGGGATTGACCGTCACATTATAACGCCCCCACGGCTGAAAGGGCGAGCATGTTTGGTGTGACGAGGATTCGAACCCGCGACCCTCAGATTGCGAGTCGAGCGCCTTCAGAACAGAACCCAAACTTGTCTCCAAAATAATCGGTAGGTAGGAGAAGCTCGTGGGACATATTCAACATATCAAAACACTGATAAAAACTTCACTCAACTGATAGCCTAGGACACTAATTAAGAGCTGCAATGAACATTTAAGAGTTATGGAACTGAATAAGAAAATTTCTCGTTTATTCGAAAGAATAAAAAAACTCTTACGAAGTTATATTATGCAGGGCATAATCCATCTTAATTCCAGACAAAACGTTATTCTGTTTTTTAAATCTACCTGCTATTTCATTGCCTAACAACTTCAAAGAAAAATAACGTTTGTTTTATATCTTATATACAATTTGAACACCAGGGAAAACTATATATACACACACACACACCCTCCTGAGATTTTTGTTAACTGTTTTTGTTTCAGCGAAAAACTATATATAATAGGCTATGTCCATCGCAGGGATTGAACCCCAGATATTAGCATTGTAAAGCCTGAAACCTACCCGAGGTTCGAGATCAAAAGTTAAATAGCCAGAAAAAACTTCATATTTGATGTGATAAACTGCCCTATGTTTGGTGTCGTCTGTTCCCATATAAACCCGTTTCACTAAGTATGTTCATTTATTTTTTTTTGCTTCTTGTTATTAGTTTGTTTCTACAGTGAATGTAGACAAGCACGTGAAAATTCCAATGGGACGACACACAATAAAACAAGAGATAAAACACGCAGACAAGAGATGCACTTGGAACGAGAGCGCGAAGGGAAAAAGAAGGAAGAAAGAAGCAGGAAGCAATAGTGACATCATTAAGTTCACTAATGTCGTTTAAAAAAAAAAAAGGAGGCAGAATTTCGGATGTCGGGTGTGGATCAAAATACGTCATGAGAGATTGCCGACTCAAACTGACGCGGTGTTTTTATGTACTTCATAACCTGGGTTTTAATATCTTAATCACACGTGATCTGTTATTCCACTACGTGGCCATCTGGAACCGGATTGTTCTGTACATCAAGGTGAAGTTGAAGCTTCACCACATCTCATATCCTAATGATGATTTGCATCTGGAGAACTCAAAAACTACTGATTGTGTTCACTTATCTTTCTGTAGTATTTTGGTCCTACAGTAAATACGGAAATATTATACACCACCAAGTAGGTAAAACACGTCAACTGCCCTCCAGTAAAAATGTTTGAATATGGTAATATTATACACCACCAAGTTGGTAAAACACGTCAACTGCCCTCCAGTAAAAATGTTTGAATATGCTAATATTATACACCACCAAGTAGGTAAAACACGTCAACTTCTTATTGTTTAAATCTAACAAAAAAATCAAAAGTGTATATCAAGCGATAATATAAAGTATCCGTTCTATTTGTTAGGATGGGCTAGAAACAGCCGGAGATTCGGGGGAAGATTACTTATGTATGACACAATTATTTCAGAAAAAAAAAAAACACGAAAAGTAAAGCATAACTAACATACAAAAATTCAAATATAAATATATATATATATATTTGTAGCGTACAGTTTCACGTATTTGAAGAGGTAATGAATAATCCATGTGGGGTGTATTATTATTGTTGTTGTTGTTATAGACACTGAAAACCTACTTTTCAATAAGGGCTATTCGCGTTATGCCAACCACGGGTATCGAAACTCAGCTTTTAGTGGTGTAAGCCCCAGACTTACCGCTGAGCCACTGGCTGCTTACGGAACTACGCTTGAGACTAACACATCCATTATCGTATAATTTTGTTTAGCGCCAGAAAGCGGAAGAACAGGCTTCCGCTGCATCCCAGGACTCAAACAGACCTAAAACCCAATCAAGAGAAGAAATCCAGAAAGTCCAACCAAATCATAGGATATCGCAATAAGTTCTCTCTTTATAAAGATAAAATATTAACCTATAATGTAATATTTCCAAATTTAAAACAGTAGTGTTCACTGATTTCGGATCTAACAATATAAAACTCATTTCAAAATCCAAGTTTTATTCACAGTGAATAAGTTACAAATTATATAACTTTTAACGTTTGTTTGTCAAACAGCGTATTATTATTATTATTATTAATAATATCTTGACTACTGAATAACAAAAAATACCATTCTATATAAATTCGTTAAATCTTGCTTAAACAGTGATTAAGTTTTTTGTTTGCTATCAAAAATGGTATTTATAGTAATCAATAAAAATTTACTAAATACGTCTTTTATTGGTTTATAAAATTTGATAAGATGAGATTATCTAAAAAATTCATAATACATTTTACACATTGTTAATAAATATAGATATCTGAAGAAGTCCTTGTTTCTCTGAATCTCTATTTAATACATTTTTATGTCTCGCGCTTTAGCTGAATGAAATGCTTAAGTCGATAAGTTTATATAATTTAAATATTAATAACTGACTTAAATTTGTATATCCAAATGTACAATCTAATTATTTTGAAAGATATGATAGTGCTGCCCTCTAAAAGGTATAATCGCCATGAAAAAAAATTTTCTTTCGACCAGTAATTAACCTGCTGTTTTATACTTTCTTAACTTTCCATAAAAACATCACGATTCTCCTGGGTCATCTAAAGCATCGTGGGGGAAGTTGGAGATAAGGGTGACACGATCCCTTGACCAATAATAGAGCTGTATTAATCAGGGCTGAGACCTCTCAGATTTTGGAGCCTGAACCTATAGCTCTCTTTGGTTATACTTTAATAAGTATCTTGTAGAACAACGAAAAACCGAAACAAGTTTGTATGATAAGTATCTTGTAGAACAATGAAGAAGAAACCGAAACAAGTTTGTATGATAAGTATCTTGTAGAACAAGGAAGAAGAAACCGAAACAAGTTTGTATGATAAGTATCTTGTAGAACAAAGAAGAAGAAACCGAAACAAGTTTGTATGATAAGTATATTGTAGAACAAAGAAGAAGAAACCGAAACAAGTTTGTATAATAAGTATCTTGTAGAACAAAGAAAAAGAAACCGAAACAAGTTTGTATAATAAGTATCTTGTAGAACAAAGAAGAAGGAACCGAAACAAGTTTGTATAATTAGTATCTTGTAGAACAAAGAAGAAGAAACCGAAACAAGTTTGTATTAATATTTACTCTCGACAATAAGCCTGCTCATGAACTACAGAGTAACAGGTTTTTAGACTTCCGTTTTGTTACCATGGGCGTCCGCAGAAATTTTTCCAGGGGAGGGGCAAAGTAGTGTGAACTTGTGAGTCGAATAAAAAATTCACATACACATGCTGAATGAAAACAGAAAGAATTGTCTCTCATTTTCCGGGGATGGGTGGCAAGTGCCCCCTCTTGCCCCCCCCCCCCTGCGGACGCTCATGTTTGTTACTGTACTTTGCTTTAAAGCTTTCGATTGTTTGAAATAAAACAAGGCGCCCGACAGTTTGATGAAATTAATACATTTGAGCAAGTTCTAGAACTCCTAACACATAAAATAATAATAATAAGCAGCAATCATTGGAATGTTTTCATCTCAAGACGGCGGCCAATAGAATTTATACTTACACTCGAGTATTAACGTCCGCCCACACGATAACCAATAGGATTTATCCTATCGTAAAAATATCAACGTCTGCCCATACGGTGGCCAATATAATTTATCCTATCATAAGAGAAGTAAGATCACCTCAAGTACCAATATTTCAGTTCTGTATATGACCTATTTAGTTTCTGACCTATATGGAATAAATAACCGTCACATTTTTTGTATTTGAAATTGTATTTTGTATAGATATGGCAAATCTATTAAAACTATCACCCACCATCCATAAATTCGAACAACTGACACATGGGAAAACAGCAAGACAACAGTAGCTTACCACCCATGCTAAGAGATTCAATGTCACTCTTATAAAGCACGCACAGCTTACTATGCGTGAGGATGGTATCGTACGGATTCGAACCTAGAGTTCTACCATAGGACTAATTCGCCCTCCCCCATGTTTTTCTAATAATGATCATGAAATCACCAATGGACCTTTAAAGTCAGGATCGCTAAGCTAAGATCCAGGAGTCATTACATAAATACAAGCATTTTTTAGCCAGATATACGCATTTAAAAATAAAACATGTGAGGAGCGGAATTAATATGTAATGATTACTAAGCCTAACAACAGTAAAGCATATTCATTAGAACTACACGTTACCTTCTATGATTTATAATAATAACATTTAACAATAAGTTTGTTGTATTTCTTCATATTTATACAAATAAATACAATTAATATGTAATGATTACTAAGCCTAACAACAGTAAAGCATATTCATTAGAACTACACGTTACCTTCTATGATTTATAATAATAACATTTAACAATAAGTTTGTTGTATTTCTTCAT
>NW_013668118.1:141977-148248 GCF_000517525.1 Limulus polyphemus
GCCCCAACAATTTGTGATGCCTAACCTTAAGCTTTTGTCATTGTTCTTGGTCTTATATACAGGTGAGTTCATACTGATGTATATAATCATGAACCTGAAATACAGTAAATGTGTGTTTGTATTAGCAGTAGTGCACGAATCTAACTCCTATTTATTGCGGTCCCTTTTCTAAGACTTATAGAACCACAATGAACCTTTAGAAACATTTCTCCAACCAGTCAAAAAAAATATTAGTTTTACATTAATTAATAATTGCATTAAATTTATTTATTGCAAAGTTACTACCGTTATCTGCCGCGTGTTGGTTTTCAACTACTGACCATAAAGAAGGTAGGAGGAAGAGTTCAAAGGTGTACCCTGACCTTAACAGGTTCAACAAAATTGGACCCATAAATCCGATACAGAGAATGAAGGCAGCTAGTCAGCAGCACCCACGATACGCGCTAAACGCTTGACTATCACTCTTATAACGCACCTATATATATATTAAAGTTCAGAAAATATTTTGTGATGACGAACGGATTCGAAACCCGCAAACCAGATCAAATAGTTATTCAAAGGTTTAACAGAAATCTCATGTATCAATGCTCTTTTTTTTTCTTTCTTTCTAAATTCAAATCGACTTTCTAGAGTTACGTGACGTAGTTGCGAAATTAAGATGTGATTTTTTCTCTGTAAGCCAAATTAAATTAAGGTCATACATTGCAACTTCCGATAAATGAAAAATTTGGGTTCAAATGACATGTTTGCGTCGGCTCTAGTTTGGTCAGGATATTATTATTATTTATTGTTCTTTAAGTATTTAGTACCTAAACCAGAACTACATTTTAAGGGATGACGAGTTTCGCACTTATGTCACACACACAGATGTGTTTAAAATACAGATAAATGAAGATATTATCGCTACTGAGTTAATTGGCACTTATAGTTTCACTATATGAAGGACTTGATAGCCACCAGATAAACCTCTTCGGTAGTTCATCGACAGACATATGTTTAAATACCTCACTGATTTGTTTGTTTGTTTGTTATTAAGCACAAAGCTACACAATGGGCTATCTGTGCTCTGCCCACCACGGGTATCGAAACCCGAATTTTAGCGTTGTAAGTCCGCAGACATACCGCTGTACCACTGGGGGGCCTTCACTGATTTCCAAAGCTTTTCTTTCAATTGGTAGTGATAATATATATACGTTACTATGAACTCTTGTGATGACGGCCTCTAGATGGACATATTTGGTTGTAATTAAGCACAAAGCTACACAATGGGCTATCTGTGCTCTGGCCACCACGGGTATCGAAACCCGGTTTCTAGCGTTGTAAGTCCGCAGACATACCGCTATGCCACTGGTGGGCTGCATGTAAGAAAAATAGATTCTGCAGAAATCATAAACCACCAATATCCATATGTGTTAGATATTTTGATGATACTTTTTTGATGGAAGAGAGGTCAAAGAAATCGTGGAAATTCCTTCTTGCAAACGAGCAAAAAAAAAAAAAATTATACGCGCGCACGGTGATTTAATAAAGTACTTCTAAATACAGAATCTACCTTAGCAATGGCGTTTGTATGATTTTTATTGGGGGGGGGGGATATAAGAGAAGAGAGTTAGTTAAGAGAGCTGAAAAAATGTCATTTCACGTCGTTGGAGTGACAATGTAGAAGATTAAAAGAATCTTAAAATTCTATATTCTCTGCTAGGGGCTGCTGAGATACGATAGAGCTTTTTCACGCCATATGTCCTTGGCTTTGAGCTACGGACCAGAAGGGAGGTAAGAAGAAGACGTCGAAGAAATGCAGTTTAGCTATAATACATTTTCTGTCGAGCTTCCAGTTAAGACAGTCAATATTCTTACATGAAAGTGACCGGTATACAACACACAAGTATGGAGGAGAAGCCACCAGTAATGTGGCTTTGTGTGTATGCGTATGTTTTCTTATAGCAAAGCCACATCGGGCTATCTGCTGTGTTCACAGAGGGGAATCGAACCCCTGATTTTAGGGTTGTAAATCCGAAAACTTACCGCTGTCCCATCGGGGGACATGTGGCTTTGTTCAGACAAGTAAAAGTTGATGTATGCTGAATCCAAATGGGGAGGTCACCTTAGAATGCTTCAATGTTTGTGTGTGTGTGTGTGTATGTTTTTTTTTCGTGTAAACTGTCCTCATCACTTGTTTGATTGGTTGTTTTGAAACAAAGCCACATTGGACTATCTACTGTGTCCACCACTGGCGGAAATTTAATCCCGGATTTTAGCGCTGTAAGTCCATAAACTTACTGCTGTCCGACCGGGGACTCCTTATCATTTAATTGGCGCACCTGAGTCATGACATAAAGATGGGACAATCTACTAAACAGTGCCACTGCATCAAAAAGTGGGACAAGAGTTTAGAAATTAATTTTGATTAAGTAAACCTTAAGTAGTTAAATTCTGGGCAGGGTGAAACCACTAATAACACTAGATGTTCAAAACGACAGTCGACATTGATATCCTGATGTCCAAAACGTTGACTCATTGGGTGGTGAACAAAAATATCCAAGGACTTTTAAGGGAACAGAATATTAATATTTTGGTAATTAATCTATATAAAGGTTTCATCTGGTTGCTGTGTAGAAAATTTCTTTGCTGGGCCAAGCGATGAAACAACTCTCGTTAGCCCTCACTGGTCCAATCACTAATGAATGCTGTAGAAAGTCTTAGTGATGACCATTTGGAAAGCAAGGATTGCATTATTAACATGTCTGGCCCAGTAGAAAACAAAGTTCTACATCAGAAGAGACCAACAGAGACCAACTTGTACAAAACATTTATCTGAGCACGGTTATGGTGGATCGTCAAAATATCCTTGAGTACAAGATCATAGAAAAATGTTTAAAGTGAACCCTAAAAATATCATCTTGAAGTGAGAAATTCTCAATGTTTCAGAGATCTTAATTTATAAATTCAGAAATAGGGCATCAGAGCAGAAAAAGCCAGAAGAACGATCGCATGAGAGAATCCAACACGTCACAGAGCAAAAAAAGTCTGAGAATCCTACACTTCACACAGCAAAGAAAAAACGTCTGAGGATCATATACTTCACACAGCAAAGAAAAAAAAAAGTCCGAAGATTCAACATTTCACAGAGAATCCTACGCTTCACACAGCAAATAGAAAAAGTCTCAGGCAAATGGATGATAAAATTATGCCTCTAATCAACTCCTCAACTGCTCACAGACTTTCCACATCCGGATGTAAGAAGTTATTCCAATCAAGCATCCAGCAGCATAAACGTAAGAGCTAGGCTGCCAAACCAGTTAAGTTAAACTAACCAGCCCAAGTTTATTTAATAATTTGGCTGAAAACGTGGTATAGGCGGTGAAAAGAATGTATGCAAACACTGCAAGTTCTGTGCAGACCAAATGGAATGACAATCTTCCTTACATAGCAATGGTATAAAAGATGAAAGACTAACAATGTACCAACTTCCAGATCTATTCATGTTCAACTGGAAAATTATGTTTATAAATTTAATGAACTCTTGAACATTCACAAAAATATGTAGTGGTTACAAACAGCCATTGTAAATTTATCAGCGTGGCTGCCCATTGGATTATATCTCGTGCTTTAACAGCTTAATCCATTGAACTATGAACTTCGGTGACCACATAAGACATGGATAGACGTATACATAAAAGGTGCCCATTCCTTGAATCCATACACCTCAAAGGAGTTTCTTGTAAACTGATTGAAAAACAAAAACGTATATCACATAGCTGGAGATAAAGTTCTGAAAGGTAACGAGTTCTTTTTCTTTTCATAAAGAGTTAGATGAGGAAGAGCCAATGTATGAGTATCTCATCTATTTGGAATAAGGGCAACAGCAACTTCCCACATACTATGATTTGAAAGGATGAGCAACAGAAAGTTCAAACAACCATTCGATAAGATAAGAACAGCAACTGTTTGAAAAAGCTAGGTAGGATACGAGCAGAAACCTCAAATCAACTGCTAGTCTAGACAGAGAACATCACAATAGCTGAAAGGACGCGATAAACCTTGCTGTAAAATGAAATTCCACGGTAAAAAATTTTTGAGAATGTTACACGAAACTCACTTCAATATAATCCCTTATGGAGTGATATATTTAAAGTTTTCTATGACGTCATGTAGACCAGTTCTTTAACTGAAAAAATTATATAAGAACCAAAGAGAAAGAGATAATGCTATCCACGAGTTGAAATCAATCTTAAGTAGAGATAAACTCAAGAAAGCTAGCAGTTGTAACGCAGTACAACACTTTTCACAAGATGCTTCTTACTATGTTAGTGGTTATTTTTGTATCATAGATTGACAGTACAGTACCGTCCTAACTGAACAGACAATGCACTTAGAAAAATAGTAAAGGCATTTACTGATTGATTGCAATGTGTTTTTGTACACTATATGTTAAAAACAAACACTGCTCTGCATTTACAAGGCAATATCGCTAATGTAGGACAGAGGGCCTTTATTATTCTACAAACTGAACCACTTTAAATAAGTTGTTTGGTTTTTGTTAAGCACAAAGATGCACAAAGGATTATTCTTGCTGTGCCCATCACAGATATCGAAACCCGATCTTTAGAGCCATAACTCCAGACACTGAGCCAGTGAGGGCGTCACTTTAGATAATGACCATAAAGCCAAAGCCCAGTTTTGCTTACTCTCGAGTATTATAATAACTAACTAATCAAGATCCGATCAGAGTTCGGACCACGAGTCAGGATTTGGTGTATACGATATTACATTATATTGCACATGAACATGTGAATAAATGATATATAATGAGAACTAAGACACTGGAAGATCCAACAACAACAACAACAAAAGATTTTGCTTTCAGAGCAGTTAGTTTCCCAGAAGTTTTAATGGTTAGTTCTCATCTGGAATGGAAAATGAAACTAAAGTAAGGAATTCTAGTCTCGTTTTCTATTTTGGAGTGAATCTTTAGTATTTTGAACTTTTCTAACGATACTAAACCGAACACTGCTAAGTTCCCGCACTTTTATGGCTCTTGTTTGTTAATTGCTAATTCTCCCCCCCCCCGAGTGTGCTATAAAAGTGGGGGTGGCGATAAAATTAGCGCCAACACAGTCTTTGAAGATGATTACTTAGAGCAAGTTCTGAGTAAGGTACAGGGGTAAAACATAGAAGTTTTATTGCTGTCTTAGGCTAGAGGATGTTGAAACTTTAGGTAGCTAGTACGTGACGTTACTGTTAGCAGATGAAAGCATCTGTCCCCATCAGTCAGAGCCAGTTGAATGTTTTCTTCATTACTATGGTGGAAAGGCACTCTGGTTTTATTACTCTTTGCTTTAATTCTGACAATGCAGTACAGTTGTCTAAAGTAAGGGAAACGATTAGTTTATAAGTGCAGACTATACATTAGTTCACTCTGGGCTGAAACTGAAACTTCAAGCCTATCCCAGACAGGAATGACTCATACCTCTTCCTTCTGCTTAAGAGGGAGAGAGAAAAAAAAGAGTTTTCTTTCAAAACTTAATTGTCTAGACAAACTCTTGACTGTAAACGTCAAGATTTTTTGTATTTATTTCTGTTACTGTGTTAGAGTGATCTTTGTATATATATCGTGGACCACATGTAGTCTGGTTCAGTTAGGATAGACTGAGATTAGAAAAGTTTACTTTTAGCAGATCAATGATGTCAGAGTTTAGAATGCAAATTTATTAAATTAAACTGTTTATCATGGTTTCAAGGTTTAATCTTTGACGACTATGGTCGCGACAGAATTGGGCAACTGTGGGCTTTAAACTGTAATTTCATTTGAACACTATTTGAAATACGTATCAGAGATGTGTTAAATAGTGATAATGGTATTGCAATGTTGTTGAATACTCAATTATAGACACGAGTGTATTTCAGTAACATATTCTTTTGGTAGTGGTGGTGGTTGTTTCCTTAGTGCAAGAATAATGAGCTATCTACACGCTGTCCACAGTGGGGAACCGAACCCCTGATTTTAGCGTTGTAATTCCGTAAATAAACCGCTGACACACCATGGGAATATCCTTAATATTTTATGTTGATGTTTATATTCCATAGTCTCTTAAGGTACCTCAAATGGTCTAACGTATCAACAACCCCTGATTTTAGCGTTGTAATTCCGTAAATAAACCGCTGACACACCAGGGGACGCTATGGGAATATCCTTAATATTTTATGTTGGTGTTTATATTCCATAGTCTCTTAAGGTACCTCAAATGGTCTAACGTATCAACAACCCCTG
>NW_013668118.1:149060-151870 GCF_000517525.1 Limulus polyphemus
TTGACCCATGCCAGGAATGGTAAGTTACTGACTAGTTGAGTGTATACAAAACTGTTCTGTCACTACGTTGAACCATGCCAGGAATGGTAAGTTACTGACTAGTTGAGTGTATACAAAACTGTCCTGTCACTACGTTGAACCATGCCAGGAATGGTAAGTTACTGACTAGTTGAGTGTATACAAAACTGTCCTGTCACTACGTTGAACCATGCCAGGAATGGTAAGTTACTGACTAGTTGAGCGTATACAAAACTGTCCTGTCACAAGATGTACCAAGTGCCACTGGGATACTAATTCGTCATGCACCACAAGATTCCAACAAAGGTGAGAACTGAAGACACTAGATTTCTTACATGTACACATACTAATTGCCACATGATTAAATTTACAAAACACATGCACACGGTTTTGAATGTGAACATCAGCAAGTCATGTGACAACCACAGTCGCTATAAAGTTGGGTGGAACACCATATATGTGAAATAAATTTAACGTGTTTTTTGGCGTTTTTTGTGATGCTACTGAAAACTGATCGTTTTTTAGAAGGGTATATATAAATATATAATAGCCCTTTCCGACGCAAAATATTCATACACTCAGATTATAATGATGTGCTTCGGTCGTCGATTTTGAATCTCCTTTTTAGATATCCCTTTACTTAAGGGCATTGTATAACAAAGGAATGTGAATCAATTTGGGGAACCAGGACCATCTAGAAAGAGAGCCGCAAAAAGTAGTACCCCAGCATGCATGAAAAGTGTGGCGTCTTGTAACAGGCAAGAATCCACGAACACAAAGTTCTTGATGGACAGACAGACTTGTGTTAGAAAGTTTGCAGAAGTGTGACAGGCAGACTACAGGACTGTGTGAACAGCGACGGGTTTCAATATGAACATCTGCGAGATTAACTTTCCCATAATTTCATGCCATGTGTAAAGTGCCGTTAAATATATTATAAACTATCAACTGTATACCTACTTTATGGCCACCCTGTATATAGAGAGAGTTTTGTGTTTCGGTTATTACACAAGGGCTATGTGCACTAACTGTTCCGAATTTTGTTTCGGTTATTACACAAGGGCCATGTGTACTAGCTGTCCCTAATTTTGAACTGATACATACTGGAGGAAAGGCAGTTATTTAACATCACCCACCATCAGCTCTTAGACTACTACTTTCGTATGATTAAATATTGGAATTTGACCGTTACTCTTATAACCCACCCAATCCTTTAGTGCGGGACGCGACTTTGCAGCGATGGGACACCAACCATGGACCTTAGGATTCACAGATTAATCAAGATATTAGATTAGTAAAGATTAAGATGATTGCCTAGAAAACCATAATATTCTCTGGTTTAGTTTGTTTGGGATTTCGCGCAAAGCTACACGAGGACCATCTGCACTAGCCGTCCCTAATTTAGCAGTGAACGACCAGAGGGAAGGCAACTAGTCATCGCCACCCACCGCCAACTCTTGGGCTACTCTTTTACCAACGAATAGTGGGATTGACCGTCACATTATAACGCCCCCACGGCTGAAAGGGCGAGCATGTTTGGTGTGACGGGGATTCGAACCTGCGTCCCTCAGGTTGCGAGTCAAGCGCCCTAACCACCTGGCCAGGCCGGGCCCTCATATTCTCTAATCATACCAAAGCCATTTCAGTTCATTAAGATAATATTTTAATAATACTCGTTTGATTTACATAAGAATGGAGGGAGGATCCCGTACTTTGGAAAATAGCAAAATTAAACGGATTTACGCACACAAACACAGAACCTATGTTACTGATAAGTTTGTTTAATAATTATTATAAACCTTTATAAACAAATAAATGAATCAAACTTATTAGTGTTATTACTATTTATTACACATTAATAAAGTTAGTAGTAATTTACTTATTAATTAACTTAACATCTAGGTATTAGTTTGTTTTTTAGAACCTACTACCTCCTAGTATACCTATAGTCGATTTTAGGTTGTTTTGTTCCTTGTAAGTTATGTGAAAAGTTCAACTATTCGGCTGCCGAATAGGAAGTAATTTCCGGTAAAACCAACTTAGTAGTCCGGATACGGAATATAACCGAACATCCGATACAACCCCAGTATGAACTTTGGAGATAATTAAATGACGAAGGTATGTTTTGGCTAAAATTGTGGGTTGACTAAAGGAGTTATTCGTGCAAGTACTTATATGTGAATTTATCGACAAAAAAAAAATAGTCACACAGGAACGCAATTGTTTATAGAACTGTTGACCGATAAACAAATTATTAAATACATATTATATATAGTTTGTAAGGCAACAATATTATACAATATTTACTGACTTTATAAGTTTGTAGTTAAGCACAAAGCTGCACAATGGGCTATCTGTACTCTACCTATCACGGGTATCGAAACCCGGTTTCTAGCGTTGCTGACTTTAAGAATTTCCAAGACTCGTTCGTGTGTCAGAGAATTTACGATTTTCCCAGTACCTTGTAATTACAGTATACACATGGTTTCTTGCCCCCCAGTAGCACAGCGGTATGTCTGCGGACTTACAACGCTAGAATCCGGGTTTCGATACCCGTGGTGGGCAGAGCACGGATAGCCCATTGTGTAGCTTTGTGCTTAACTTAAAAAAACAAACAAACATGGGTTCTTAGTACCGTAACACCTCGGTCCTGATATCCTAAACTTGCCATTCCTATGTCTACTGGGCAATAATAAATAAATACAAAAACGTGAAAAAGACGTTTTTCTACAGGTAGAAAAAGACGAACAAAAAAAAAAAAAAATTAAAAAGGAAATTGAAGAGCTACTTTT
>NW_013668118.1:152209-155786 GCF_000517525.1 Limulus polyphemus
GGGCTATCTGTACTCTACCTATCACGGGTATCGAAACCCGGTTTCTAGCGTTGCTGACTTTAAGAATTTCCAAGACTCGTTCGTGTGTCAGAGAATTTACGATTTTCCCAGTATCTTGTAATTACAGTACACACATGGTCTCTTAGTACCGTAACACCTCGGTCCTGATATCCTAAACTTGCCATTCCTATGTCTACTGGGCAATAATAAATAAATAACGTGAAAAAGACGTTTCTCTACAGGTAGAAAAGACGAACAAAAAAAAAAAACTTAAAAAGTAAATTGAAGAGCTACTTTTTTTTCTTCAGTTACGCTACTTATATTTACAGTTTGGCCTATTTGAAGAAACGCTGAGACTTGAGCATTAATTTAACAGATATTGCAATTCTTTTGTAGCTTGACTGCTTTGTATTGTAAGGAAACCAACTTATTATAACTTTCTACATTTTTTATACTAACTATAGATTAAATTATTACATAATATTATTTATACCGAAACTGTAAAGCCAACAATCCATTATTTTTTCGTCGTTTCCACCGAACATTACCTATAACTGTTCAACGGAAGAATACCTTTACTTAATATTTTATTTTAGTTAATGGCTGCTGTTGCTTCGCGTAAAAAAATAGTTCTCACTCACTGTAGTACAAATGAGGAGAGTGTTAAAGGAAAGTTGTCGTTATATATATATATATATAGGCTTTAATTATCGTTCCTCGTACTATGATATGATTCCTTGTAACTTGCTTGCTCACGATCATAAGAAACTCACCGCCATTGCTCAGGAAACCTCAAATGTGCACGTGACGATAATGAAAGGAAGCAGGTTGGTAAACAAGACCTCTTTCCTCTGAAGAAGCCTAACAAAAAGCATTTACGGTGACGTTTGCTTACTGAAAATAGAAATTAAATACATATATGTGTTTGTATTTGTGTGTGCTGAAGCAGTTTATGGAAAACACCAACCAAACAAATATTACAAGATCGGGAAAACGACGTTACCACGGCAACGGAATAAGACTCCGGACCCTCAGCAAGACACGACAGGAAATCTAAATCCCAAGCGAGTTTTATGGTGTTAACGAAAGGTGGAAAGGGGGAATTAAGCCACTCACTGACGCTCACACATCTAGTAAGTTACCCTCTAGAGTCTAGAATTAGGAGGTCACCATGGAACCCGTCGGCTTTTGTTAAAAATGTTTACCTTAAATATATATGCACGAGTTACATCGGGATCCATAACAGTGTCCTTAATAACATACAAGTCACACAAAAGAAATAAACAGATAAATATACACACACAAACAAATTAGATAAATACAATAAAGTTAACTTCAGAACAAAGCCACATTGGGCTATCTGCTGTGTTCACTACAGGGAATCGAACTCCGAATTTTAGCGTTGTACGTCCGTAATTTAAGGGTTAATTCATAATAAACTTAGCTGATGAAGAAGAAAATAACAAACATATATTATATTTAGTACATACTAGTTACAGAAAGCGACGTTTTTTTAATTTTCCATATATATTTAATATTTGCTTCTGATAATCTTCACAGAAAAACAAATACTGTGGAGGAGGGAGGGGGCTACACAGTGCGCCCTCTTTATTCGTGGGTACACCAACAACAAATATAAAATAGTTTAATCACTTCTTGAAAACGTCACTACCACCTGATGGTTCAGTAGTAAGTTTGGTGGTTTATAACAGTAAAATTCGAAGTTCGACATTCACGGTTGGCACAGTGCAGATACTCCTCAGTGTATCTTTGAGCTAGGAAAAAGTGACAGCATAGTGCCATATGTCTCGTTTATCTATAAAATTAAAGACTCTTAACTAAATTTTGATAAGAAACCTAATATTCATGTTTTTCAAATGTTTCAGAGATTAATAAACAGTCAAAGATCATTCTAATCAATCCTCACACGAGCCTGTTTTGTTCATTATTAAGGAAAGTAGCCTTTCCCACAATAAAAATAATAATAACGACAATGAAATGTATCGTATTTTCTTGATCAAAATGACACTCCAGTGGAGTAAGCTGCAACTAATAATTTTATGAAAATGTCGAGAACGTACTGAGTACTGGTCTTTTTCCCTTCACAAGATATAATTTTAACAGTAATAAATTTTTCATACTTTGTTTTATCAGAGTTCTGAATCATCTTATTTTTGAATCATACTTTATAGCATACCCAGGCAAGTGGGTCAGCTGTAAGTTTACAGACTTGAAATACTAAATTCCGGAGTTCGATCCCAAGCGTAGATGGCCAATAGTGTAGTTTTGCGTTGAAACAACAACTTGGCGGGCGAGTGAATAAAAATAAATGTTAAAGTTCTAATTTCTTAATCAGTTAACCTTACTTACGATTCTCTTCTTTTACGTCCAGATTAAGGAAATTCTTCATTAATGTAATATCAAGGGACACAGCAGTAATAATACTAATATAAAACCTTAGAACTTAACTTACGATTCTCGTCTTTTACGTCTAGATTAAGGAAATTCTTCATTAATGTAATATCAAGAGACACAGCAGTAATAATACTAATATAGAACTTAACTTACGATTCTCGTCTTTTACGTCTGTGTTAACGAAGTTTTTCAGCTAGTAATAATACCAATAAACTGAACAGTAACGTAGTCTGTAATGTAGAGCAAGAACTTCATGAATAAGTGGTAAGTAAAATCGTCCTCTACTTTTCATAATAAGCTACATATATAAATATTTAGATATATCTAACTGGTTCGATGATAGCTTTAAAACGTATACAAACACTTCAAGTATAAACAGCTTCAACTTTCCCGTCTTTACGCATAGTATACAACAACACTCACCGTGTGGAAGTTAGGAAATCCGTTTCCTTTACAACGGAACTGATTTCGTAGAAGTAGGCCTTCTTCGACTAGGTTGGATATCCCCCAAATAAACAAACACTCGTTTGTTTTTAATTCACACGAGTAGCTTGTGGAAACTTAAACTTTGACTGCTTTGTTTTTGTGTTCTTCTTACCCATTAAAAATAACCACAAAGTTTAATAAATACGTTCTTCGTAATACACAACACCGACACGTTCGTAGACTCGCGCACGAATGAAGGTCGGTCGGCAGTAAGTGTTTAACAAAAAGGACCAAGCCCACATCTAATTCACCAATCATTGTGAAGCAGTTATATTACGCGCGTACGTACCGTTGTAACGAAATTACGCCAACAAAATGTTAATTTCAGAAGATATTCAATAAACGAACCTAAATGTCTGTTTAGTTAAGTATGCAAACTTTTAAGTTTTAACTTATAAAAACAGACACAGAACGGAAAATATCAAGTGCAACGTTTGCTGGTAATAATAATAACGTATGGTGGTAATAATAATAATAACATATGGTGGTAATAATAATAATAACATATGGTGGTAATAATGATAATAACATATGGTAATAATGATAATAATAACATATGGTGGTAATAATAATAGTAACGTATGGTGGTAATAATAATAATGACATATGGTGGTAATAATGATAATAATAACATATAGTGGTAATAATAATAATAACATATGGTGGTAATAATAAT
>NW_013668118.1:156757-178189 GCF_000517525.1 Limulus polyphemus
TAATAATGATAATAATAACATATAGTGGTAATAATAATAATAATAACATATAGTGGTAATAATAATAATAATAACATATGGTGGTAATAATAATAATAATAATGTATAGTGGTAATAATAATAATAATGTATAGTGGTAATAATAATAATAATGTATAGTGGTAATAATAATAATAACGAATGGTGGTAATAATAATAATAATAACGTATGGTGGTAATAATAATAATAATGTATGGTGGTAATAATATTAATAATATCACGTCAACTTTACAATTTAAGTTAATGTTAGTGTTGGTTTGTTTTGTTGTGTACCGAAACTCGGTGTTTAGCTTGTAAGTCCTCAAGCTACCGCTGAGCCACTGGATTCTCGGCCTCGCGTCTCTCTTAGTAACACGTCCCTCAGGAGTCAAGTAAGCTCAATCCGGAAGCTTACAAAGAGGGTGGTTTTGGACGTACCTTTGCGAGACAAGTTTGTATGAAGTACGAAGCTGTACAATGGGCTATCTGTGCTCTGTCCACCACGGGTGTCGAAACCCGGTTTCTTGCGCTGTGAGTCCGCAGACGTGCTGCTGTGCCACTTGGGAGGGGGGGGGGGGTAAGAGACAGCTTCGAGACAAGTTTTTGTTTTTAATTAACAAATTGTGAAGTGAAATACAGCATCCTCAAGTCACCATACTAGCTAGTACTAAGGTCTACCCGCTGGGAGTAAATTCAGTATATATCAGTAAAGCTTCATTCTCGGTATCATTAATTAATCAATTACCAACCTTTTTATGTTTAGCTTTCAATTGAGATACGAACAATTTCACATGCAATTGGGTAGGGAAGGTCGAAGCATCGTGATAGTCAGCAGTGGGATGAGCAGACAGGAGCATTTTGAAAGCAGCTACAGACATAATATTGAACTTGGCTTGCTACACAATATCTACCAAGGTGGCTCTGAACGGTTCTTGGATACCTCTGCTTGTCATTTGGAGACTTCCATGCTTCTTGTGTTTGGCCGTTAAGCTCGTATTTCAGTCACTTTACCACTTCAAATCACTTTTCGCAGCCCCAACCCTAAAAGAGTGCGGGACATGCCTTTTTCTTAGCAAATAAAAATGTCCAAAAAATTTCAGTTAAAACTGAGAAAAACCGGATTGGGTAGTTTTTTGTTTGTTTGTTTTTCAATAAAAAATGTCCCCCAGTGGCTCGTGAGGGGCCTGTTAAAATAACATTTAACATGGTACAATATAATTATTAATAGTTTATTTGCAGTAATGTGATACACTCTTCAAAGCCTTTTTCTTGTGTTAAATTTCGCGCAAAGCTACTCGAGGGCTATCCCTAATTTAGAAGTGATATGCTAGAGGGAAAGTAGTTAGTCAACACCAGCCACATCCAAATCTCTACAAACAAAGTGAGATTGACTGTAAGATTGTAATGCCCCCACGGCTGAAAGGGATGAGCATGTTCGGCGACGAAATTCGAACCCGCGACCTGCAGATTATGAGTAAAAAAGCCCTAACCACAAGGCCAATGCGAGGCGCTCTTCAAAGTTAATTATTATAGTACATTTAACTATGACTCAAAGCATCTAAAACCGTTGACTTTCTTAGATTATTTTCTAGTTACATCGAATCCTTATGCATCGTTATCGAGAATGAATGGAAATTCGTCTCAAAAGAATGATCAATGTTAGCTTGTTTGTTTGTTTTGAATTTCGCGCAAAACTACACGAGGACCATCTAGAGGGAAGGCAACTAGTCATCACCACCCACCGCCAACTCTTCAGCTACTGTTTTACCAACGAATAGTGGGATGAACCGTAATCTAATAACGCCCCCACGGCTGAAAGGGCGATCATGTTTGGTGTGACGGGGATTCGAACTGCAGCCCTCAGATTGCCCTAACCACTTGGCCATGCCGGGTCTTCAGTGTTAGCACTAATTTTGTATTGCTGTAACATTTCCATCGTTTTGGCAAGCTCTTTTGAATTATCTGGTAAAAAAATTGCCAAATCCAATCCATGTGATGATAACGAATTCATTTATTTCTTCAAAAACGTTCGCTACAAGCTACATTTGTTTTGACTCAAGTTATAGGCCTAAGTTCACAGACTTTTCAACACAAACTCTGAAATTACTGTAGGCCTAATAGTAATAACATTAATAACGTTTAACAGAAATATACTCGACTGATACCTAACCTGACACTTAATGATTAACTTTATTCGATCAATAAGTACTCAATTTTTCGTACACCGAGTACTTCATTGAAATCTCAACAACTTCTCATTCATTAATCACTTGTATTTATAAAAAATGTATCCTTACTCAGATATTAATCGAAGTTACTAGATTCATGACGTCATCGAAGTGACGAGCTCCCTCTAGCAAACAACTATATTAAAATATTGAAAATACAGCTTACAACAGTATCAAGGCACGACCTTATTTCCTAAAATTTCTACATCTTGAGTGTGTATATAAGCGTGAGTTTTGGCATTCGAGTACTTATTTTTATTCCCACATTTTTGTTCTTTTTTGAGTTTGTTTTAAAAAAATATATATATATAATAAAAATAGACGTCATAAACAAAATTATCACCAAATAATAATGACAATAAGTTTACAGCGTCATTGTTAAATATACTAAACCGAAAAATAGGTTCAAATGTTTTTAAAACGATAAAGTTGCTAGTGGTGCTACTTTATTGCTACGTGTATTTTATCTACCCTAAATAAAATAGAGTTGTTTGTTTGTAACTAAGCGCAAAGTACACAATGGGTTATCTGTGCTCTGCCCACCACGGGTATCGAAACCCGGATTCTAGCGTCGTAAGTCCGCAGATATACCGCTGTGCCAATTGATAAATATATTAAGTGACAAAAATATCAAGAATATTCAGAAAATACTAGAATGAGCTTTAAAGGACGGAATTTATTTGTTGGTTTCTTCAACTGCAAAGCCACATTGAATTATCTGCTGTGACCACGGTGAGGAATCGAACCCCGGATTTTTGTATTGTAAATCCGTAAACTTTTAAAACTGGAAAACTATATATGTTCAAAGAATAATTTTCCTGAAACTTCTAAGTTACGAAACAGTAATAATTAGATTGTTGATAAAAATGGCACGTATAAATCAGACATAAAACTTGATAAGCTTTCTAAAAGTGACAAAATTACGTTATTGTGTACATAGTACACGTAGAAAAAAACACCTTCAAAATGACCACTTTGTTTGTTGTTGTTGTTGTTTTTCTCTGGTGAGTTGCTGTTGATAACCTTTTAAAATATAAAGATTCTTCTCACAAAATATTGTCACGGGAAGAGCATCACGTGTACGTACGTCACTGCCGTAGTAGGCAGAATATGGTGGTAGCTCACGTGGCTGTTACGAGATGTCTTAAAGTCACAGAAAACGACATAAGTAAAAACAATGGATTATCTTTATATACAGAATTCCAAAAAATTCTCCAAAACAAAAGCTGAGAATCATTGCAATTATGTGCAAATACTGACCTTTACACACACATGCTAGGGTTTCTTTTTGGTTTGTTTGTTTTTCACAACAAAGCCACCGAGGAGAACCGAACTCAGTGATACTTACCTCTCTACCACAGGAGGACACAGGATATGCAGCAAGTTCTAGTAATCGAGTAATAGATCTAAAATTATAGATCCAACTAAGTTCTAGAGCTAAGTTTAACCGTTTTACTAAATTGAACTTGAATATCGAAAAAAAAATTTTTTTTTTCACAGACAGTTTGTTTGTAATTAAGCACAAAGCTACACAGGGGGTTATCTGTGCTCTGCCCACCACGGGTATCGAAACACGGATTCTAGCGTTCTAAGTCCGCAGACATACCGCTAGTGCCACTGGGGGGGGGGGGCTTCACAGACCGACTCATAGTTTAGTCTAAAGCTTAATATTATGCTGACAATTTATAATAGAAACCTGATATTAATTCAAATATTTTTAACATTTCCTGTGTATAGATTTCATTTTTGTTTTTAGAAATAAAATGTAGATGAACGGGTTGAATAAAGAAATGGATGTTTGGATAAGTGTTTCGTATATTTCGTAGTGCCACCAGTGGCTCAGCGGTAAGTTTGCGGACATACAACACTAAAAACCGGGTTTCAATACCCGTGGCGGGCACAGCACATATAACCCATTGTGTAGTTTTGTGCTTAACTTCAAATAAACATTTCGTAATTAATATGACGCAATCAACCTTTCAGTGCATTTTGCATCTCGTTTTATTGTATCTAGCTCAAGTATAATGTACGTATCATTATTTACATACGCGATACAGACATGCGAGACCTTGTCTTCAAAAAAGCTGAATATGTAATGCTTATAACATTATAACTTTTCATTTAGAAAAAAGTAAAGTCACGCTGCTCTATTTCAAAGTAAGAAATCATGGTGATGGTTGATCTTTCTGTTTTAAAACGGAGTCATCTGTAACACAGATTGCTTAGTTACCATCAAATAAAAAATTAACACAGTTGATGGATATGTTAAGAGCTTTAGCTTCGAGATATGACTCTACCATTTGATATTCATTAAATAACGACACATATCCCTAAACTGTACATTTTCGCCACATATGTTGGATCGTTATTGCTGTTTTGATAGTGAAATCATGACCGTAAGATAAGGCCTACTGTTTCTTATTCTTGCACCATCATATGTAAGTCTAAATGAACTTTCAGTTAGAAATCTGAAATTTTGCACCCATACTAAATGGACCTTGAGGGTGTGCACCTGGGTATTATTACTTATTCATGTGCATGTCAGAGACCATGAGATTAAGGCACAGCCATCCTAATTTAGAATTGACCAGAGAGACAGCAACCAGTGAGCAGCACTTGCGTCTGTGCGACTACTCTTAATTTCAAAACGGATTGGTTGTCACACTTTTAACGTTCGCACAGCAGAAATTGTGTAGCGTGTTTGTTGGGATATCGCAGATTAAACTTAGAACCTTCCTATCCGCAGCCAAATGCTCTAACCACTACTTTATACTGAAACACCGTCTATTCAATTTGTGGGTTGTAATTATTCATAGATTAAACGCACCAACAGTTTTCTAACCCTAAGAAATGATAATACACTTTAGTTGAGCCAGTTAAGAACAACAGTTAACTATAAAATGGATAAACCCATGTCAAGAAAGCAGAAATCAAATTACAACGATAAAAAATTCTGTGTGCGTTGCCCCACTGTGGAACAGAGTGCACATAGTCCATTGTGAAGCTTTGCAAATCAACAACTTTTTTCTAAAACAACAATAAAAACAAAGGCATACAATCTACTAAAATTATCACTTTAGTCAGTCATACACACACATATATATATATATGACCGATTAAATCAATTATTAGCTCGTGCAAGCAATGATCCACGGAAAAGTTTCGTGTTGATAAGATCAACTTCACGAGAATCCTATGAACCCAGAAATTATAGTAATGTGAACGATACTATACCTGCCATATCCATTACCAACGAGGCCTTTCGCTTAATATCAGAGTTCATCGGGCAAACTGATTCGTTTGATTTTTGACGTTTATTTTTTGCAGTCTGCATATACCTAAGAAGCGTTATCAATGTGACATCATGAACTGGTACATAGTCCAGCAAATGCAACTAACCTTGTTTTCAGACAAGTACCCACCCACCTTGTTGCTCCGCGGATTTCACAGTAGCAGAGAATCTTTTATCATGTCTGTACACGTAACAACTCTGTGCAAATGGCGTACGCTAATCACACAAGATCGGTTCCGACGACGCTAAATGTTTAAATGAGATAAACATTCGATCAGGAAAGATTACACGACCGTGTTTATAGAGTATCAGCAAGAGGTCATGCGAGAAACTAAATGTAAGAAGTCCTTGTACGTTCTAGCATTTCAAAATATACTGTGATTTTTGACAAATGAAAAACAAGAGGAACCGCAAAGACTCCAATATCGTGCGATTTTGTTTACTAAAAAAAAAATTGGAAGCCAAAACAAAACATTATGGTTACAATGAAGTTTATGTAGAAAATCTTTATCAAATAGAGTTGTCAACAAAACAACTGCGTCACCTAGTGATAACTGCAGATACTAACGCAGCATCACAATCGGTCAGTCGCTCACATGAGCGACCTTGGATAACAAACCTGGCTCAAAGCCGTGCGCTTTTCTATCAAAAACCTGGCTCAAAGCCGTGCGCTTTTCTACTAAAAACCTGGCTCAAAGCCGTGCGCTTTTCTATCATAAACCTGGCTCAAAGCCGTGCGCTTTTCTATAAAAACTTGGCTCAAAGCCGTGCGCTTTACTATCAAAAACCTGGCTCAAAGCCGTGCGCTTTTCTATAAAAACTTGGCTCAAAGCCGTGCGCTTTACTATCAAAAACCTGGCTCAAAGCCATGAGCTTTTCTACTAAAAACCTGGCTCAAAGCCGTGCGCTTTTCTATCGAAAACCTGGCTCAAAGCAGTGCGCTTTTCTCGCAAACTGTGCGATCCAAAAACTTTCACGTCAATTTCCCTTTGTTTTAGCTTTAAGATTTGTAGTAAGAAACCATACTTAACAAAAGTAAAACATTAAAAAGAAAGAAGTATTAAACATACCGAGAGAGGGAGAGACAACTTTATGAAGCAGCTGGTTGTTACGATTCTAATGCACAGAATCAACTTGTGGAACCCTCCCACCCAGAAGGCTACAGGTACCACCTGTTGCAGTTAACAAAGTCCCACCCAAATGTATCATTTGTAGGAGTTGTGAGAACCCCTCGAGTAGAGGTAGAACTAATGCGTGTTTTTTTAAAGTGTTGGACTCAACTTTCCGCTACCTGGTTCTTATTTGGGGCGTGGTTTACAAATCTCACGTACGTTTATTTATTTTATTTTATTGTCATGCACACCTCTTAGTATGGTGGGAATAAATTAAAAACACAGTGGTCCAATCAGATGTTTCTGTCACGCGGAAAGTTACCAGTACAAGAGCTCCGGCACAAGTTCAACTAATCATAAAATTTATAAAAGTACCAGTACAACCAATAATTTACCTACAAGGATCTCCTCTTCAAATTGCACCATCTGCAAAATTTTTTGGATTGACATACGGTTCTGAATTGACCTGGACAAAACAAATCAATGAAATAAAAAATATCAGGAGTCTGTCGGATAATAGGAAAGGTACGTCAGTAAAGAAAAAAAAATCCTAAAAATATACACTACATATATCAGACTCGTGTAAGAATATGTAAGTCCTGCCACTCAGATAACAAAAAACTATAAAACATACAAAACAACAGCATTCCGGGGTACCAAAGAAAGCACAGTCAGCTTTCCTAGTTAAGTATGCAAATATCAAGTATCTATATATATATCTGACAGACTCCTAGATACTACTGTGAAATATTTCCAGAAAAACCTCTGTAAAAATGGCCTACTATATGAAATAGGCCGATACTGTATACCTGATGAACATATACCTTTCTCGATTAAACTCCTGCGTTAACTATAAGAAATAAACCACCTACAGCTAACAAGTAAAAAATTGATAATTTGAGTAAAATATTATGAGTGTATTAAAAGGGTATATTTGTAAATACATTCCTAGTTGGTTAATCGTTTGAAAAGTGCACGATTATCTATGGAACTGCCAGTGGATGTGAAGAGTTATCGCACAGACCTGACAAGTGATAATCTCGTATTAAATTCGATGACGAGGAACCCACTTTGAGACTAATAATGGCTGGAGACGGCTTGAATGGGTAATGAAGAAAAACTTTAATATAACATCAAATGTACAACGTTTCGACAAGGTTTTGTCATCATCAGGTATTAAAGGTGTTTTATAGAGCACAGACCTGACAAGTGATAATCTCGTATTAAATATTAAAGGTGTTTTATAGAGCACAGACCTGACAAGTGATAATCTCGTATTAAATATTAAAGGTGTTTTATAGAGCACAGACCTGACGAGTGATAATCTCGTATTAAATATTAAAGGTGTTTTATAGAGCACAGACCTGACAAGTGATAATCTCGTATTAAATATTAAAGGTGTTTTATAGAGGACAGACCTGACAAGTGATAATCTTGTATTAAATATTAAAGATGTTTTATACATGGACTTGGCCTAATAAAACTTAAACCAACAACCCTACAGAAGAGGGGGAAAGAGGTCATTATTGTACCTTATCCTCTCAAGTCACCGACCTAAACACCGAAAAGGATATCTTGATCTTGTACTAGTACAGCCAAAAGAACTAAGCAAGGTAGTAAATACAAAACTATATAAGCATATGGTAAAGTGCTGATATAGCATATAAACATTTGATAAAGTGCTGATAAAGCATATTAACATTTGATAAACTTCTGATAAAGCATATAAACATATGGTAAAGTGTTGATAAAGCATATAAACATATGGTAAACTTCTGATAAAGCATATAAACATATGGTAAAGTGTTGATAAAGCATATAAACATATGGTAAAGTGTTGATAAAGCATATAAACATATGGTAAAGTGTTGATAAAGCATATAAACATATGGTAAAGTGTTGATAAAGAACATAAACATACGGTAAAGTTCTAATATGAGTTCATCTCCAGCAAGAACAATTCCAACATTGAAAACAGAAATGAACAAAAAGTTTAGTTGAACTAACTTTTAACTGTTAGTATATATATATATATATATATCTAATGTTAGTATAAGTTATGCTGCACATGTAAATACATGTCAGCACACATTCTAACTATTAGCAATAAATTAGTCTGTCTGTCCCTTTCAATTACACGAACTTGCATTTATCGTACTTGTTATTTTCAAATAAACATCAATGTTTTGTTTTTCAGAATATCATCACACGAGGTGATTACAATATACGAGAATGTGTTGATAGAAATAGACACATAGACGTCCAACTTGTAAAAATAAATTTAAAGTAACGTTTATAAGACGGAACATCTGTGTAGCGTGGCGAGTGTCGCCTACAAAGGTTTCATATTATATTATAGTAACTAGTAGAGATATAGTGTTTATAATGAATAAAAATAGCCGGTAATCGAATTGTGTACTAGTATAAAATGAAACTGGTGCGAACAAGCAGTCGTCTAGGGATGGGCTATACCGTTGTTTGTTTTGAATTTCGCGCAAAGCTACACGAGGGCTATCTGCGCTAGCCGTACCTAATTTAGCAGTGTAAGACTAGAGAGAAGGCAGCTTGTCATCACCACCCACCGCCAACTCTTGGGCTACTCTTTTACCAACGAATAGTGGCATTGACCGTCACATTATAACGCCCCCACGGCTGAAAGGGCGAGCATGTTTGGTGTAACGGGGATTTGAACCCGGATATATCATTGAAAAGTATTGATATAATCAATACTTTACCATCGACATTGTTATAATTATTACTGAGTGACTGCGCGAGTACACGTGCTGCGTGACTGTGTGCGTAAGAAGGAAACTAATTTAGTGTATTGTTCTTATATTGAGAACAACGATACTTATTGATACCCTAGCGGCCAAACGTGCTTAACTACATTACATCGTGTGAACATTCTAAGAGGTAAAAATATAATTGCCCCGAAAGGTGGACGAAGGCCGCCTGGAAAGTATCAACTATTTTCACCACTCGCACCATATACAATAGTGTGTGTGTCTGTCAGTCAGTCAGTAGACACTAAAGTAACATCACATAGGCGACGCTTAGCGTAGCAATTTGTTCTGTCGTGACGTCAGTAAAACGTGCGCATGCCACGAATCACGAGAAGAATTATGCACTCTGTAGGCTACAACACAGCATGACATACTAACTTGAAAAGCAATAAATATTTGTTACTCTTAATTTTGGTTTTATTTACTCTTGAAAAAGTACTCTTTTCAGGGACCCTGCGCAAGTACATCTGGTATATCATAATATCTCAACTACACTAAGTCTGCCATATGCAGTGCCGACGAGGCCTTTTGCACAATACCAGTACTCAACAGGTTAGTCTAGGCACTATATATATCTTGTGTGTATGTATATATATATATATCATCATCATCATTTTCCTTCAATAGCAACAGTTAGGGTGTGAACCACATTACACAAATGAATTGAAAGTATCATCACATTTTAAGTCATTTACCAATCGGACTGTTACGTAAGAATTAATAATACAACATTCTTTCGTTATGGAACTGATTATTAATATTTATTGTATTTATTTCTTATTAAGATTTTTTATTTAAATTAACTTTTCTATGGTGAAGAAGCAGGAGAAAATCTCTAAAAATTATAAAGAATTAAAGAAAATTGTGAACCCAGGGGGGGGGGGCAATAAAAAAAAAGGACCGAGCATATTAATTGATAGTTCGATATGAAATTATTTTGAAAATAATATTAATAACTTTGCCCGCTGTAAAGAAAAAAGTTCGAAAATTCAAACAACACTTCCGATTCGAGCAAGGTAAAAAAGATCAAGTAAATATACATAAAACAAATATGCTTCACAGCATGCAATAATAAATTCAGTAAAAGACTGATCGCTTGATCAAGTCGTGGCTTTCACTTATTGATCAACAGACTGTCATATATTCCTATTAGTCGTTGAAATATTATTAAAAACTGTTCACTGTATCACCACGTCACATTCACGCACGTGTTCTTAAGTCATCTGGTGGTAGATGTGGGCGTCCGCAGAAGTTTTTCCAGGGGGTGAAGGGCGGGCAAAGTAGTGTAAAATTGTGAAGTGAATAGAAAATTCATATACATATGCTGAATGAATGAAGAAAGAATTATGTATTCTCGTTTTCCAGGGGGGGGGGACACGTGCCCCCTGCAACTCCCCTGCGGACGCCCATAGTGGTAGATCCAATCCTACAATTGTTATCAGAGATGATATTCTTATCTTTAAACCCGAAGAAATACTGTAATCAGATATAAAAGTAACTGGTAAATACATTCGTAGACAAGCTTTACGGGAAAAGTCTATGTGTATGGTAGTGTCATTGATACTATTTGTTTTGGAACACTATAATCTAGTTGTTTAGATACACGAGTACTTGGGAAGGGAGAGACTAATGTATAATTTTTTTTCGATGATGTTTTCAGGAAAGCCAATTTTCTTTAAAAGTTTGATATTTTCAAGTTATTTGTGTAAATACTGATACGTGCTGGGTGGGGGGACAGACCGATATTCCGAGAATTTTCCGTCACTAGCGCTAGAGTTTGCTTCATTCTTCAATTTTTTTCATATTGTTTCTATAATAATGTATCTGCAGATAAACATTGTTTCTATAATAATGTATCTGCAGAGAAACATTGTTTCTATAATAATGTATCTGCAGAGTAAACATTGTTTCTATAATAATGTATCTGCAGATAAACATTGTTTTTATAATAATGTATCTGCAGAGAAACATTGTTTCTATAATAATGTATCTGCAGATAAACATTGTTTTTCAGTTGTTTCTTCTTCTTCGAAACACTTTTAATTCGACCGTCGTTCCTTCATTTCTCAGCGAATCGACTTGAATCTTAATAAGGTTGTACTTTGGTCCAATACGCCTAGACACCTTTTCATTGTTCTTATTTTGTTTTTAAGAATTTTATTGGGTCAGTAGTAAAACAACCCAGTTTTGTATATTTTGGGCTCCTGTGCGGTCATTATTAAGGCAATCAAGATTAAAATTGGTACAAACATTAATCTTCGTGCGCCCAACACATTAATATACAAAAAAAAACGGACTTGCCCCTTTCGAGTCTTTTTAGGAGAGGAGCGACAGAGCTCACAAAAAAAAGCATAATATTGGGGTTTATGGTTAATTACTCAGCCTGAGTTTGACCAACTTACATGAGATTTAGTACAAAGATACTTTTCTAGAGGTCCCAAACATTGATAAACAAAATGGTGGACTTGCTCATTTTTAGTAAGTATGGGGAGGGGTCAAGATGCCATAAATAGCATAATTTGAGAAGTTTTTTATAATTATCCTACGTATTTCGGCACATTTATATGGGATTTGGTACAAAGATGCTTTTCTTAGAGAATCCATGCATAACATACAAAAATATGGGATATGCCTATTTTTTGTAATTTGGGGGAGGTGGTGAAAATCATAAATGTACTCATAATTTTAGGGTTTGGGTCAATTACTAAGCCTTGTTTCGACCAATTTACGTGGAATTTGGTACAAAGATTCTTTTCTACAGCCAATACATATTAGGCAAATAAAAATATTGGACTTGCCTATTCTTAGTAATTATAGGGGTCAAGAAGCCACAAGAAGCATAATTTTAGGGTTTGGGTCAATTACTAAGCCTTGTTTCGACCAATTTACGTGGAATTTGGTACAAAGATTCTTTTCTACAACCAATACATATTGGAAAATAAAAATATTGGACTTGCCTATTCTTAGTAATTATAGGGGTCAAGATGCCACAAGAAGCATAATTTTAGGGTTTTTTTTTTTACCAGTACTCCGCCGTATTTCGACCAGTTTGGTGCGACGCAATTCCAACATGTCCAATTTTGACACCAGAAAAATCGAAAACTGTCTATATAAGTGTTTGGGACCTACAAGACGGTATTTTTATACTAAATCCCATGTAAGTTGGTTGACATGCACATGAATAGTTCACGAAAACTCCAAACTGTGCTTTCCTTGCTGAAAAATTCAGCAAAAGACGAAAATTTCCAAAATTATCTATATCTATGTTTAGGACCCGTAAAAAGTATCTTTGTGGAGACACATTGTATTCGTCTGCGAATGTTGGCCTCTATAGCATTATTATTATCATGAGAATTTTGACATAATTTTTCAAAAGATTAGGAAGCTTTAATTACGGGTTACAATAACATAGGTCCCTGAAATGATAACAAATATACCTCAAAATGTTCTTAGTTTATGTCCCTAATATAACATTATACACACACACACACACTACTGTTTATGTAGGCCTACAGGTGTAGTTACATGTCCCTAATATAACATTATACATACACACACACACACACACACACACTACTGTTTATGTAGGCCTACAGGTGTAGTTACCTTTATGTTCAATTTACGGTATATCAGGCTGTAACCTGTCCTGGTTATTTGTAATGGATATGAACCAAGAACATAAACATTTATTTTTATTAAATAAGAATGTAATCAAACTGGCAAAGTTGAAATATAAACCAGTAAATACTTTTTTATGATAGGCAAAGTTGAAATATAAACCAGTAAATACTTTTCATAATAGGCAAAGTTGAAATATAAACCAGTAAATACTTTTTTATGATAGGCAAAGTTCAAATATAAACTACTAAATACTTTTTTATGACAGGCAAAGTTGTATTTACTGGTTTATATTTCAACTTTGCCTATCATAGAAAAGTATTTACTGGTTTATATTTCAACTTTGCCTATCATAAAAAGTATTTACTGGTTTATATTTGGTAGATATAATGTTGAAATGGCCATTTTGTCCTGTTAGACCTGTTGTTTCGAATACAGTTACATATAATGTTGAAATGGCCAGTTTGTCTTGTTAGACCTGTTGTTTCGAATATAGTTACATATAATGTTGAAATGGCTAGTTTGTCCTGTTAGACCTATTGTTTCGAATACAGTTACATATAATCATGAAATGGCTAGTTTGTCCTGTTGTTTCTAATTCAATTACATATAATGTTGAAATGGCTAGTTTGTCCTGTTAGACCTGTTGTTTCGAATACAGGTACATATAATGTTGAAATGGCTAGTTTGTCCTGTTAGACCTGTTGTTTCTAATACAATTACATTCAATGTTGAAATGGCTATTTTGTCCTGTTAGACCTGTTGTTTCTTGGTTAAATAGTAAAAGAATTCACGCATAGTAAAAACCGAGTAAAAAACAGTTTTGTTTTTTGCTAATGAAACACAAGCTTTACGATTGGATAAAAATCTATATAATTTCGGGTTTTGATCTAGAATCCCTAAATCAATCTGCTTTTAGAAGAGACTTTACAAATGGCTGCTGATCAAATTTATAAAAAGACAAATAATGAAACAGTACAACCAATATATGTTTTCCAGCAGCTGTTGAAGTTTTTTCACTGAGGAATCGCGTCTTATTTTCAACTATACCATTTATGATCATTTATTACCTCCGTCACTTGCCAACTCGTTTTCGTGTTACCATGAAAAACAATGGCCGAATGACTATTTTTAAAATGTTAAATCTATAAACTATTAACTGCGCATGTGTAAACCAACTCTTGGAGTATCTCAATGATCGACGTAATAGTATGAACTATAAAGTTTACTGTAGAACATAAAAATAAAAGATCATCAGGTTACCTTCTTGAATATTTAGTGCATAAGAATGAAGGGAACTTTGAACGCAAGCCTATCATAAAAAAATTGTATTCGAAACAACAGGTCTAACAGGACAAACTAGCCATTTCAACATTATATGTAACTGTATTCGAAACAACAGGTCTAACAGGACTTTTCTCGTATGGGTACTAAAAACACTACATATTGAAAATAAATAATTTATTTATAATCACTTTTTTATATACACTAATATGTTTTAATTGAATTATCACACACTAATTTAGCTTACATGAAGTTTTAACACGTAACTGTAACATGTATATGTTAAACACAAACACACACTCAGTTTTCAAACTACTTATAACAACACACAAGTGATACATATACAGGAGTCATAAATACTGAGTATTTGCCCATAAATATTCCATTTATGACTCGTAGAATGTATTAATACAGGAAATACAAAATAATGCAAGTAAGTTGTAAAATGCACCGGTATTTTCTATCTGCTTTGAACAGCAGAACATTTTGTTATTATGCTACCATAAATTTATCAATGTAAAATTGCTAAATAATTTCCCAACTATCCTGTATTACTCCCAACAATTCAGTTAAGTTGTTTGTTTGTTTACCATTTGATCTTTTCAATATCCATGCAAGTCTATATAGCCTTAATAATATTCATATCGATACCTTGTGTAGGGCAGGACTTTGATTGCCAGTGTGCTATTGGCATCTTTCTTTTCCGCCTAGTTCTTATTTCACCACATTTGCTCCATGCTTGAAATCACTGTCTTCCTTGAAGATGAATCCACGTCCAACAGTTCTTGGGGCTTTTTGCCTCAATCGCTTATATTATTAACAGTATTATTTCCATAGAAATAGAACTAAAACGTGAAATTTCCAACAATTTGTCACATAGTTTAGCCCTCATGAGCCAAACTTTTGATTCCTACACATTTGTCATATGGGATTCCTGATCTGGATGCTGTGAGTGCGCTCACCACACTACTGCTGGGAATAGTATGGCTGCTTGTATAGGTGTTATGCAGGTGTGGCACTGTCTGATTGGATGACAGTTAATTACAGTACAAACTTTCAACACATGACTGTACTCTGGCTCAGTATTTTCATTTCAGTAGAGGGTACTATAATACTCGAATTTTATACCATTTAATTCCCTATTAAGATTTTTGCAAATACTATGTTTGTTTGAACGTGCGATATATAGTGACACCATAATTCTTAGGTCTGATGCTTTCACTAGTTCTAATTTTTTTTATATATATTTTATTTCTTTATTTTTCTGTAAACAGCCAAGCATAAAAATTTAACTCGCACTCAAGAACCAATATAAGCTAGTATAAGTATATTACCCATGATTCATTGTTGTCTGTATTGATGTATGTAATCAGGTTTTCTCTCTTTTATACTTTAGAAATTTAGCTTGTAAATATGCCCTTTTTAGCCGCGGCATAACGGCTTATAGAATGGTTCCGAGTTTTTTAAGTACAAACTTTTATCCCATAACTCCATCATCTCTTCATTTGAGATCTAATTACAGTTTTTGGACTCAGGAGGTCAAACCCTTTCGATTAATTTATTTGACCACGCCCAAGGTCTTATATATTAATTTATTCTAGTCTCACCTAAAAGAATTTCAATTTGAGGTCAGGCTGGTAGAAATCCTGATGAGTAATAAAATCGAATAGGGTATACGTGGGCTCCACGTTTGGTATTGCTGGCGCACAAAAATATAGCTAATGAAAAAGAAGAAAAAAAAAGGTACTCACAGATAATTTTCTCTAATCCTCCCTAAGAGAATTTCAAGTGCCGGGGCTATTGAGGATTCCCTCTTGTCTAATAATCTGTAATCATTCTTTCATAAACCTATCAGCAGCATTTAGAACGTGATAACTGTTTTCTGATAATAATAGTAGTGATAAAAAAATTGGATTGAATGCTTTTCTGTCGAGTGTGTGAAACGCTAAAGCTTTTAATAGGGTGTGTAATACCAACATTCAGTGCTAACACCAGAACATGCGAGTCTCTCAACGCGTAAGAGGATCTACGTTAGAAGGCGGTGTAAGTGGGTTAGAAAAGCGCGCTGGGGGGGAGGTAAGTGGGTTAGTGGAGAAAGGGGTCAAGCAGTGAAACCGAGTAGCTCTCACTCACCCTACTTACATGTTACAGTTACGACGTATATAAAAAATACATATAGAACAAATTAATGTGTACGCGATCGTTTCCAGGAAATAAATGTACCATTTTTTTAGCGCCCATGTGAGAAAATCAATTGAAATGGTAATAAAGATTGAAAAATAAAGGATTTCGTTATGTGCGTTGACATTTACACGTCATCAAAAGTATACTTATAAACTAATAGGCTTAAGGAGTTTCCGTTTTTGGAATTTCGTGCAAAGCTATTCGAGGGCTATCTTCGCTAGCCGTTCCTAATTTAGAAGCGATAGACTAAAGGGAAGACAACTAGTCAATAATACCCACCGTCAACTGTTTCACCAATGAAAAGTGGGATTGGCCATAACATTATAACATCCCCACGGCGGAAATAGCGTGTTAGGTGACTGGATTCGAATTCGTAACCCACAGACTGAGAGTAAGTATTCGGTCTCACACCACAAAGAAACTGGTTTCGATACCCGTGGTGGGCACAGCACAGATAGCCCATTGTGTAGCTTTCTGTTAAATTACAAACAATATAATAACAATATTTACAACCAGCGTTTCAGTGGAATTTTTGATAGATGCACCAGAAAAATATTTCATGTAATTCTGGCAATAGCCATTTCCTCGAGAAAGAGCGCGAAAGAGAAAAACCCATCATCCCCCCCCCCCCGTTTCTTGTCATGCTTTTATCATCCTCGTTTGTAAGATTTACTATTGGGCTGAAGTATAAAAATGTATAACTTTGTCAATCTTATTCACAATATGTCAATTACAACTCGGGTTTTGAGTGCAATGCAGCGTTTTCTGTTCCACTGCGCATGCTCCTTCTGTCTAATCTTTCGTAGTATTTTATGACCGACGTGGAAATCCGTGCTACTCTGCCATAGTAACCATTATCTTCATTGCCACTTCTCTTTGAAGTACCAGTACATAGGATGTGAAAATAGAACATCTAATGATGATAAATGTTTGTGGGAAACGAAGATACTTTGGACTAGTAAGCAGCGGAAGTAATTAAATATTACATGGTTGTTAGGGCACTCGCCGGATCGTAACCCGTCACCGAACATGCTCGCTCTTTCAGCCGTGAGAACGCTATAATGTGACTGTCAATCCCACTCTTTTTTTGGTAAAGAGTTAGTACAAGAGTTGGCAGTGGGTGTTGTTGACTAACTGCCTTCCCGCTAATTTATCACTCGTGTAGCAGCTTCGTCTGATAAACAGAGGTGACTTTGGTCCGTGAATGATGTTTAATGCGTGATATTGTTGAGGTAGACTTTCCAACATACAGAATGATTACGAGTTCCGCCATTACGCCCTTCACTAATCTGTGTCTTGCTTCTGTTTAAAAATAGGTCAAGATGAGACGGTACTTTTGCCGAAGCCTAACTAACTCTTTATCTTGTTTCAATGACTCTTGAACTACACGATTTAAAATATGGGCAACACATTTTATAGCAAAGCTACTTTGGGCTATCTTGTGTGTCCACCGAGGGTGTATCGAACCACTGACTTTAGCGTTGTAAATCCGTAAACTTACCGCTGTCCATTTTATGGTCTTCCGTCCAGTTAAGTGTGCTGAGGCTGTACAACAACTGATTTCAGTTATGATACAACTGATTTTCTCTGATATTGCCTACTCTTCTGCTATCGTTTACTGCCCAGATGAGATATTTCCGCTTTACGAGTCATATTGTCCTGTTAGACCTGTTGTTTCGACTATACGTACATATAATGATGAAATGGCTAGTTTGTCCTGTTAGACCTGTTGTTTCGAATATAGGTACATATAATCATGAAATAGCTAGTTTTATATTCACATTTCCACGTAAACAAATTAACACACACATACGGAATATTTGGCAAGTTTTATAATTTGGAAGCAACGTTTTAAATTCAATTTTGACGTATTTCCTGACGATCAATATGCGCATCCTTTATGGTATTATTATGTTACATTAGTATTTTGTGACTAGCTTGTTAACTGTGTCATAAAATCCATTTTAAAGGATGTTCTATCCTCAATAATAGTTCGAGCTTACGTGGCTGTTTGGAGGAGAGTGCAGTGGAAAAATATTATAAAACAAAGTGCTCTTTCACAGTGTATTAGTCATAAACCTCAATACTTCTAATTGTAGTGAAAAAAGTGTATAAAACAAAGTGCTCTTTCAGCATGTGTTAGTAATAAACCTCAATACTTCTAATTGTAGTGGAAAAAGAATATAAAACAAAGTGCTCTTTCACCATGTATTAGTAGTAAACCTCAATGTGGAGAGTGGAGTAAAAAAGTGTATAAAACAAAGTGCTCTTTCAGCATGTGTTAGTAATAAACCTCAATACTTCTAATTGTAGTGAAAGAAGAATATAAAACAAAGTGCTCTTTCAGCATGTGTTAGTAATAAACCTCAATATGGAGAGTGGAGTGAAAAAGTGTATAAAACAAAGTGCTCTTTCAGCATGTGTTAGTAATAAACCTCAATACTTCTAATTGTAGTGAAAAAGAATATAAAACAAAGTGCTCTTTCACCATGTATTAGTAATAAACCTCAATGTGGAGAGTGGAGTGAAAAAGAATATAAAACAAAGTGCCCTTTCACAGTGTATTAGTAATAAACCTCAATACTTCTAAGATACTTTAACGTTCGCTTTCCTTTTTTCGTATATTACCAGAAACGTCCATCTTCTCAATAACGTAATTTTTTGACGATTTTTTATTTACCTTACAAAAACACTCAACTTGATTTACAGTCACCACTTAGCCCTAATTCACGTCAACAAACTATTACAAAATTCATATAAATGTACACACTTTAAATGTTTTCAGCTGTTCAGTAGACGACTTTCTTCTCAATAATTAAATTTATTAGAAATTCCAGAAAATAAGTACATTTAAAGTTACACAAAAATTCTTTGCTTGAAAAAAAAAAAACTTTTAAACGATCATCCGATACCGAGAAATTTGCGAGTTAAGGTTGACTGAAAGAAATGGATTCATTTTAAAGAATATGTACAATCACAAAATGAATTTCTGGATTTAGAAGTCAGACGTTCTAAAAAGTGTCTTTAAAAACTTTAAAGCCATTCTACAAAACACCTGCATTTGATATTTAATAGAGAAATTCAACAAACATTAGTTGGATTGGCCGTGATCTAGCCTTGTCTTTCATGTTGCAGGTCTCTTTTATAAAAAAAAAAAAACATCGGTTAAAATCCGGAGTCTTTTGCACAGCCATAAAGTATTTCGGATACGCGAGACTGTTGGATATAAGAATCCGTAGTCCCAATCCTATTATACTTATAATTTAGGAATTGTTTAAAATAATTTATTGACGATTGATGGTTTTCATGGAAACAAAACCAGCATAGCAGAGAAAGTCCATTGTGTAGCTTTGCGCTCAACTAAAGCAAACAATCTTAACCTCATGCGCCCTCTAGCTAGCATCTAAATTAAAGCAATGGATATATATATATACCTTACAAGAGTATTAATAAAATTCTAGAAGTAAAGAAAAAAAAAAAAGGAAGAGAAAAACTTTACCTTGCACTTTTGATAAACCAGTTCTGATAAACGAAAATCATAATCAATACATATTGATAAAGCACGAATTCACGAAGCCTAAGAATTTCAATGCGATAACTGGAAGTTCAATGAACCTTTTGATCAACAACTACGACACAAATATATGACAAATATCATTTTGTTATCAAGCTGTATGGCTTTGCTCGTTGCATATCCAGGTTTGTGCTCTTTGCTAGTACAAATACATATATATATGTCTGAGGCTGCTTAGGTTTGCACCGCGAATCTCCCGAAATTCTTTATAAAATGTACATTCTCACAAAAAAACAACAACAACTTTACGTATATATAATAATTTAAAGTTAATTTAATAACTGTCACGACTTGTCAATTTTCTTTTTCCATTTCATTTTATTCTCAATAAATAAATTACGCCCACTCAGAATATATAAAGCTCCTCCAAGACACAAACATTACCCAAAATAATATTTTTATAATAAACATGTCAACCTCTAAAAATTAATTCGAATCCTAATTTAGCAGTGTAAGACTAGAGGGAAGGCAGCTAGTCATCACCACTCACCGCCAACTCTTGGGCTACTCTTTTACCAATGAATAGTGGGATTGACCGTCACATTATAACGCCCCCACGGCTGAAAGGGCGAACATGTTTGGTGGGACGGGGGATACGAACCCGCGACCCTCAAATTGATACAAAACATTTCAAAGTTTACAGATACTAGATATATAAAGTATGCATCGATAAATAACAATCATGCACATACTAGCAACACGTTTCCAGCTGATCTAAGTGGGCGATTTTGTTATTAGGATCTTTAATCAATTTTCGATTTTTTTAACACAACTCTCCAAGGGGGCGATTGTCCCCCCCCCATTCCCCACCCCACCTAGCTATGTCACTGTTTTGTGCAAATCATAAACATTACTTCTGACAATATTCGTTTAAATAAGTCGATAAACTACGATAAAGCTTGGGAAAACTAAAATATTTTAGCCACAAATACATATTTAAATACTCATCTTAAAGACGGAAAGTTAACGAGTACAACAACATGGGCGGGAAGAAAACGCGAAATGGTAGACAATTTGCGGAAACTGTTTTTGAAAAAAATTAAATTAATTAGCTAAAATGGATACAAGTATTTAAAAAGTATAACATCATGTAAATGTGTAGGCCATATAATGAAGAAAGAAGCGGGAAAAGCAGCACAAGCAAATAAGGAGATATCAGACGAAATGGAACAGGTCAGGCCAAGAGCAGACACTACGCCATGGCGATCAAGTTCAGTCTAGAGTACCGAGTCGTGTTAGCTGACCTGTTTTCAAAACTAGACCGACATGTTACTATAGTGATAACCAAGCTGATCAGTTTTCAAGACTAGGGCTACTCTTGCTAGACCGACATGGCTT
>NW_013668119.1:0-8356 GCF_000517525.1 Limulus polyphemus
AAAGTATTGTTGAAGTTAACGTTCGTTATAGCGTTTGTTTTAGCGCGAATGTTGAAATCAAGTGTATCGTGAAGTTATATTCAGAAAGAATAAACCAGTCTTATTAAGTAAGGACTTGTGTCGCTAAAGTTTCGTCGGAACGAAGTTACGGAAAGTTATTTAACAAACGGAGACGTAACAATATATATATACAAACACACTATTAATACAAAATTTATTCTAATATTGATGGGATATAAGGGTGGGAAAAAAGAAACTAGAGAGCATTTGAGATAAAAGGAAAATCGGAATTGTTCATTCTTGCATTAATTACTCATTCTTTACTAGCTAGTTTTTGCACTTTTTTTTACGAGTCGAAAGCTTGGCTTCCAGTGGGGCTGTAACCTCTAGATGAAAGACACTATTTCACCGACTTATTTAGTTCTATTCTATAGGGAGCCATAATATAATCTATAGATGTTGCTCCTTGAAGTAACCTGAGCTATGACTAGGATACTGCGCGGTGCAGTAATGAGTATAAAATACATTACCCACTTCCATATAACGTACATAATGGCTTATTGATAAGAGACCATGATTAGTACTTTGGGTTGTAACTAACCTATCCCTACAATAGGGATCGTCACTTCATTCCCTGATGTATAATTACGTGAAATAATATATGTTTAATACAGTCTGTCTTTTATATGTAAATAGTAGGCAAAACGTAAAAAAATTCGCACGAGTAAAACAAAAAAAAACTTATTAAACGTTACTTAAATTCAAAAGGACCATCACGAGACTTAATTCGTTCTTTTTCTCAAATCGTAATAAAATTCCACGAAGCAATATGACAGTTTGTAATCGTCATATTTTCAAGGTAAAGCGGCACGAAGTGCGACAACGTACTTATTGATACACAACTCATCAGTAGAAAAGTTATTCGCCCAGGAACTCGAAATTACTAAACACTTTTCGGTCATTATTATACCAACTCAAGTGTTTAAAACATTAAAAATACTTACTCTCATCTTACAATATTCTTTTATTGGTTATCAAAAATATAGTTGAACATGTTTCTTTTAATATTGTTACGCCTCCAGTCGTTAATTAATTTTCCGTAACTTCGTTCCGACGAAACTTTAGCGACACAAGTCCTTTCTTAATAAAACTGGTTTATTCTTTCCGAATACGATACACTTAATTTCAACAGTTGCGCTATAACAACGAACGTTAACTTCAACAATACTTTCTGACTGCAGTTCAATTACTCAATACTACACTTCTGTTCCCGTCACGTTGTGACCATCTTATATATACCAGACTACCCCAATCTAGTAAATGCTAGGGCATTCACGAAGGAACAGGATACTTCTAGAAAACGTGGCGTGACACTAGTCACGTGACCTCGCTGACGCAACAATACTTTATTTTTGCCTACTGCGGCGTTCTCCACTTCTGGCTGTAAATCATAAAAATAAAACAAGCAAAAACCGAAAGATTTATTGACGACCTAACCTTTCAAAATGGAAGTATGTCACGCACCAATATTCTTTGTCCAGATCAACTTATATATAATAAATAGTTCCTTCTCAATAATTGGTTTATATTTACGCGTATTGTTTGAACACGATAAACTTATTAATGACAATAATATAAAATAAATAAGGATTTCGGTCATTGGAACAATTTCCCGTCACTTAACCAATGTTGTTGTAATAGACGAATTTTCATTGGCTTTCAAAAAATACAAGCTTTCGAATGGTTCACTATTCTTCTTTGTTCTCCTGGAGAAGAAAGCACTCGAGTTTTGGGTCTTGTTTTAAGTTTTTTACACTTTATATGTGATAATTTGTGCTAACTCTTTTATCAAGATTGATATACTACTTGTGGACCACGAACACGATTTTACCAGTGGTAAGTTACCTCTTCTTTCACCTTACATTGCCATTTTTGGAGATTCTATTATATAAATTCTGAGATACTTTTCAGGTAAAAAGTATTGAAAATAGTTAGAATTACTAATTTTATTTTTATTTCAAATTTTGATATGCAGATGTGCACTCCACACCTAAAGTGTATCGTACTGGAAAAAAAAATTAAAAGACAACAGCAAAGCTGTAATTTGTTCATACTATAGATAAATGTTTAAATTAGCATTACCTGTAAAGCCATACATGTGTTTAAACTGTTAAGTGTTCGCATAATGTACTGCACGGGAAAAGTGTTCAGATTGTGCCGATATAAACTGTAATGCTCTTATGTATTAAAAGTGGTTCCCTTTATTGAAAAAAATAAGTTTTTTTAAGACTCCAGTTTCTCAATACTACATTTACACATTACATCAGTTAGGATATAATCAAACCCTCACGTACAGTCCCAGTGAAAGTTATTCTTGTTGTGAGTAGTTTTATTTAAAATTGTTTGCTGTTTTAAATAAATTATTGTTGAATATCCCGTAGTTACTTTTCAAGTTGTCTGAATCTTGAATACCCAGTGTGAAATTATTTTATGGATTTTTTGTTTGTTTGTGATGCCACTCTATAGATGGCGCCACATTTCGATCATACAAATAGATAGATACGTCCATTAGAGTAAACTATATAGAACTGATATTTTCAGACTGTGATCCCATTTCTACATTACGCAAAGAAACAAATTATAATTCTTCGCATCAAATTTTTAAAGTTACAGGGTTAGATCTGGTCTTAAAACTAAAATTATCATCAGCAGATCCTGGCTAATTGGCATCACTATTTAGAGCTGCCAAAAGTGAAAACAGACTGTAGTCTTCAATAAACCTGGTAGCTTATCTGGTTGGAGTATCAGAATTGTATATTATAATTTTAAACTTGTTTTTTTAATTAACTTCTACCTTTATAGTGTGAAGAATTAAAGCTCTTGCACCCTTCGAAATGTCGAACACCAAATAAATCAGTTATAAGAGATTGAAAAAAAATGTGCTTTAACATGTCTGTTTATTTCTTTATTCCATCATTATTTATAAGGAATTAAATTTACTTTTATAAACAAAACAAGCTTTACAAATGCTTTACAACAAATTCTTAAGCCTACCTTGGGTTCTGATAGTAAAGTATCTTAACAGATGAAATTGGTTTTCCTTTCTTAGGAATCAATAAGAGTGACAAACAGCAAAATTACCTTCTCAAATTTTGTGACAAAGAGACATTACAATTACTCTTAACTTTCAAATCCCTACTTAGAGTGAAACTGAAAAAATCAACCTAGTAATGACTACAGCAAATTAAATGTACACTTCATACCTACAAAGACTAACAGGTATTGTTTCAAAGTTAGGTACCCTCACTGTTAAAGATGTTTAACTGTCAATAATCATCTACTTTTTACAAACAATGCTAAGTACAGAATATCAAAAAAGGAATAGCGAAGATAGTAAGATTCAAATCTACAACTCTGTTCTAGAGATGTTTGTAAATTGAATGACACGAATTGCGTGTGTGAAAAACAACATTCAGATAAAAGTATCTTGCAATTAAGCAAAATGTAGGAATCAAAATAAAAAAAGCATCTACAGCTTATATAATTACTTTTCATTTGTCTGTTTGGGATATCCATGCTGTGCCCTAGCACGAGTATCGAAAACCTGGTTTTCTGCTTTCAGACTTACTGCCGAGCCACTGGGGGCTATATAACTACAATTGCACAAAAGTGGATAACTGAAGTAGTAAAAAAAGTTTCTACATTTTTCTGTTAGCTTTTTATCATTAGTTAATGATCTTTAAGGGACTAATACCAAGACCTAAGAAAACTTTAATAGTTCAAGAAAACAGAATAAAAAGTTCACATTCGAGATAGGAAAGTCCTCATATTTTCTAGCTCACAATCTTTCATTTGTACATTGAATGCTTAAAACATTTTCACACAATGATCAGTTTAAAACAAACGTGCAAATCATACTGAAAAAAGCATAGCTTTTGGCTAACAATAATTTTACTTACACCAGCTATCCTAACGTAAAATAAAACAACACATTAAAATATTATACAAGATAAAAAAATAAAACTTTTTAACTCTAGTCAAAAAGAAGAAGATAAATGTTTTTTGATGTGTCATTTATCTTGGTAACATCAAAATAAAATGCTTTTGTTTTGTGGAATGTAAGTCCAAATTAACTAATTGGTGAAAATTTATGCTTTTAGTACATAAATGATACACTTACACAAACAAATAAAATAAAACTGGTTGTTTCTTCTATCACACACAGATGTCACTAAACATCCAATAACCTATCCACAAAACTTAGGCACAAATTTATGTGAAAATTCTTTGTTTTGTTCTATATTGGCAAAACAAAACCTTATGGTAAGTTATATTCAATAAAAAAAGGAATAAAAGTAAAGAGAAAAAAAATTTAAAAGATTGGGTATTATACAATACTAAACCTTACCGAAAGTAAAAACAATTTATAGAGAATGAGGCATAATTCAAAGCTTGTATACTTATAAACTACATAAAAACTATAAAGAAAAGAGACAACCAATACAGTACATTACTAAAATTTGCATACTATGCTATTTACCAGTTTTATTTGCTGGTTAAATACTTCCCACAACGTTCAGTTCATAAAATTATATGTACCTGCTTACAATAAATTTACATAACACTTTGATTCTATTCTTTAAACTAGCTAACTTACTCAAAATATTCTTTTAAAATCAAAAGCTAAATACAACACTAGATCGCACTGCACACAAGTATATAAGAATATGATCACATACTTAATTAAGCTTTATACAATGAAAGTGAAACAGTTGTCTGTAGCTTCTTTTGCAAGTATTTTTTTGCAGAAGTTCACATGTTTCGGAGTTCATTAATTCTTTATCCAGTCTCTAGGTGAAATCAGCTTGGTTCAAATGATGATGGCAGAAATCTTTCCCCGACATGGAAGTGGCCTTACATGGCTGTCCCCCTTTATTGATTCCACTGCAGCTTTTTTTGATTGATGGTGTTGATGCACGACTGAACATTACACACGTAAAACAAAAAAAAAGTTTCTTGACAAATGTGACTTGGAAAATAAAAATTAAAAAACAAGTAACACAAAATTAGGACACACTTCTTTTAATACAAGCTGTCACTTTTATCATTTTTTGATAAATTTTTTTCAGCAATAGAAAAACTGTCTTCTAAGTAACCGAATCTAACCAAGATGGCGAATGATGAAGAAAAAAGAAAAATAGTATGAACTATTTTTTTAAAGTCTTTTTAATAGAATAAATAAATAAATTTGGCATCATTATGAATTTATTGTCGCATTAACAGGGTTGAATTCCACCTTAATAATCCACAACAGAAACTGTTATTAAAGCTACTACTTTAAATGCACATTGGAAACTAAACTCTATAATTAAAATAAACACAACCACAAACTCCAGACAAATCTTTTAACATCTTGATCAAGGGTTAGGTAACCTTACCCTCAATAAAGGCACAAGTCAAAACATTGAGTACATTAAAATTAATTTATCTGGAGTTTGTGGTCGTACTGATTTTAATACTGTTATTAAAGCTTATCAAAAATACCTAGTTAAAAGGTAAAAAAAAAAATATAAAAAAAGTTAAAATAACTTTGTTATTGTAAGATGGAAAAAAATAATACCACCATCATAAGTTGAACTTTACTTTCAATAAAGACTCACTAAATCAGTTGAAACAAAACTAAAGAAATTTTATTGCCCCTCCAACAAATATTTTACTGCAAATAAAACCCAGAATATCAGAGTTTATATCCCTAATAAACATATTTTTACTTAAAGAATACAAATTATCTTAAAGAAAGGAATTATGTAAATAGTTGCAAAATTAAGCCTAACTTCGGAGAAAGGAAAAAAACAAAATAGTAAACTGTGCTTTTTTACATGATAGGTTGAGGAATTAGCTCATTTTGAATTGCTTGTTGAAGATCGAGAGCTTTTCATTATTATTATTTAATTATGTTTAGATATACAAAAGTTGCATAACAATAATGTTCCTTTTCAGGAACAATATTCTCGTGATGATCAAACAAAATTAGGGACTTTTAGGTACTGCAATAATGATAATAATAATAATTATACTAGAACTAGTACTAGCTAAGCCCATGTTGCCAGTAAAAGCACACACACACACAAAAAAAAGAGGCACGATCGTGCATTTCCGTTGCTTCTTTTCTAGTAATTCTCAAGACCAGTGCAAAAAACATACCAGAAATAACAAACATGTTTTATATAGATAGACAATACAAAACTCTGCAGCTTTCACTTCATTTTTTTTAATTATCATCATTACTTTTTAATTCAATGTTGTATCTCACCTTCTGGTTGGGGTGGACCTAAGACTAGATGAACGAGATGGTGGTCTTCCACTGTTGTCTAGTATAGACAACAGATCTTTTCTAACTCCATCTACTTCAGCCTAAAATTCAGAAAGCAAAAACTTCTATAACAACATAATTTAGGTGAGCACCTTAACTATTTTCTGAAAGCAAGATTTAGAATACATATTATTACTAATCACAAAATATAAATTCTAAATGTTGACATCCATAAATCACAATAAATGAAAAAAAAAAACATTGTAAGTCTAAGTAATATGCTTTATTGTCAATCAGTAAAAAATTGTCAATCAGAAGAAAAAAAACTGTAACAAAGGACAGGAATTTATAGGTTAGTTTCAATTAATGTAACATTTTAAGCTTGTCTGAATGTATGTATGTATATACATTAGAGTTGTCCCTAAATTATCAGTAAAAATTGAAACTCGCTAAATTTGATATGGTACTCTCTAATTTTGTTTGAAATAATATAAAGATAATTTATGCCAAATTTGAATTAGATTGACTAACGTTTAAGGGTTGCTCAAGCCAATAAAACTTTTGTGAGCTTACTGTTTTTAGAACATTAATAAACGTATAATTTAAATTAAAAATAATAAAGAATATATTTAAGGTAATAAACGCACAGTGTTCTCTTTTTGACTAGCAGCAAGGGTTTTAGATTTCGTTGTCATTGTTTTTGTGAAGTTTCTTAGTTATTTCATTCATTTATTTTAATATGGAGGATTCTGAAAATATCGCTTCATCATCGTGTACAACTCGAACATGAAAGATCTGGCTTGTGGGACCAATTAATGAAAAAAATATCAGGCAGGAAGCTGCTAACATGTTGCCTAGATGGGTCTGTATTCTTTTACAAACACATGACACTGAAGATGAGTATCGGGGGGATAGTGCAAGGTGTACCATTACGAAAGTAATTCAGCTGTGGAATATGACTCACATACCAACAACTATAGAGTGCAAAGTTAGAGAAAATATTTAACTCGTGGAACAAAATAAAAAAGATAACTCAAAACAAAACAGATGAAAAATGAAAGTGCTTTTCAAGAGAAACTTGACAGTCTTTTTAACATTGCTCATGCTAATTGCCATGAAGCTTATTAAAATAGAAGATGATCATTTATTCTTGATTGATCAGTGTGGTGAAAGAAAGGGATACATCACTGTAGTAGATCGTGTACTGACAAAAATTTATGAAGAAAAAAGATGCCATCGTGAAGAAATGCGAAAAAGAAAAATTGGTTGTTATGCCTCAACTGAATTTATGTCCTCGTCTTAAGGGACTTCTGAAGAGGAGTAATGAACCCCCTGAACTAAAAAATGTTTCAACATGCCAAACAGTTTGCTGAAAACCTCAAAGTAGTAAATAATTCAGCTGAGAGAGGAGTTAAGCTCATACAGTATTTCAACTGCTCCATCACCAAAAATGAAGAGCAAAAGCAATACATTCAGAGCACCAGAAGAAATTTCCAGATAACTAAAAAAAAAAAAAATGCTACGAGTTGGAGAAAGTTTTCTAAAATTAAATTGTATATCCAATTTTTTTTTTTAATTAATTTAATATTTGCGATGATCTGATATTTGTATTTACCTTGATATTTAGTGTGAATAAAGTTTCAGTGCATTACAGGATGATTTTATTTATTTCTGTTTGCCATGACCCTACAGACTTACATAACGATATAAATAATATCATTGAGCTACCTCTAAATGTTGCCCAATGAAAGTGAAACCTTACAACCAATGTTAGATTGTAAAAAGATTATGGAGTACCATGAAGGAAGAAGAAGACACAAACACTTACCCTTTTTAAAAACAAACGTTTGTTACCACAATGTTTTACATAGGATGCTCTTTTTTTAAGTGCAAAAACACACATCAAGTAGAATTGTTACACGTGCACTTAAAGGAAGATAACCTGCTGAGGATGCACTAATATAACGTTTAATTTTTAAAGGAAGATAACCTGCTGAGGATGCACTAATATAACGTTTAATTTTTAAAGGAAGATAACCTGCT
>NW_013668119.1:9356-13102 GCF_000517525.1 Limulus polyphemus
TTTTAAGAAAGATAACCTGCCGAGGATGCACTAATATAGCATTTAATTTTAAGAAAGATAACCTGCCGAGGATGCACTAATATACAATTTAATTTTTTTAAATGTTATGCTGTATCTTTTGTTATACATGCCTCTTAGTTTGTCACGAATGATTCTGCGTAATTAATGGAACTTGCAGGTCGATTAATGTTTGAGCTCTAATCGATCATTGTCATGCAAGACTTGGATCGTTGGAGTAACCAAATATAGGAACACTTGGAAACACTAACTTTAAGTAGTTAATTATTTTGTGAGTCATAACATTAAGCTGAACATCCTTGAATTAATGAAAAATCTTAATGGTAATATTTCAACTGCTCGATTATTTTCGCGTCACTAATTAATGTTCATAGGTAATAAATTTATAGAGTTAATCACTCAGCTCTTATCAGGAATATGGCAATTCTTACCTTAGTAGGAGGGAATGGTGATCCTGGTAGTTCTAAATTAAACAAATCGTGATTTTTCAGAGATTTGGGAAATAATGACCTTAGCAAGTGAAAGATAAATAATGACCTTAGCAAGTGAGATTCTGAATAATGGGTAATCGGATCACTGTTCAGTAATATGGCACATGCTAGTAGGGATAGTTTTTGGGTGGATTTTTCCAATACTGTTTTTAAAGGATTTATACAATTTCATACAAAACGAATGCAACAAAAACACATTTAGTAATTTTCTAATTCCATTTCTTTCTTCAAATGGTCCCCGTAGTGTTAAAGCATACAAATCGGGTTCGGAGGAGGAAGAATTCAGTAGGAAGAAACGACTTGTCAACAGGAACACTTGAACCTGAAGTATCAACCATTTCTCACCATTCTTCTTTTCAAGGATTAGAAGCAAGCATCATAGCTGACACACCTCATTCAACTCCTGGCTCATCAACAATCTTTCACTTGCTGAGGTCATCTCTTATTACTTATCTTTCACTTGCTGAGGTCATCTCTTATTACTTATCTTTCACTTGCTGAGGTCATCTCTTATTACTTATCTTTCACTTGCTGAGGTCATCTCTTATTATTTTTCTTTCACTTGCTAAGGTCATCTCTTATTATTTTTCTTTCACTTGCTAAGGTCATCTCTTATTATTTATCTTTCACTTGCTAAGGTCATCTCTTATTATTTATCTTTCACTTGCTAAGGTCATCTCTTATTATTTATCTTTCACTTGCTAAGGTCATCTCTTATTATTTATCTTTTGTGTTGTAAGGATATTAAGAAAGCACTATTATTAAACTGTAGCCATATGGTTTTTACTTAACAATAACTGAACAAGTTTTTTTTTCCTATGAGAAGTTCAATACGTGCAGTGTGTCGACAATAAAAGTGAGTGTATTAATAAAAAGGAAAAAAATCAAATAATTTAAGCCAGAAGATCTGACACTAAACTGAATGCTTCTCTGGAAAATTGGCAAGTCTATGATCATGAATTATTCAACTCAGTTTTTTTTTGTGCTCTTTAAACATTACTTTCATTGCAGAAAAAATTTATTGATTGATACAAAAATCTAAGAAGACCGAGAAAGAGAGGTAGATAATGTTTCCTTGATACTACAGAGACCTAACAAAAATATACTATACATGCAGGCTGTCACGGATTCTATTTAGATATTAGCACAAAAAAAATATTACAGAAAGTAATTATTACATTTCTGGTTTCAAATGATCATAGAAATAACTCTCAACTTGGTACAAAGGTGTGAAATACTGCAAAAATATCTAATCACTTAGTGGAATCATGGGTTTGAACCCAGCTTAGTCTCAAGGTTTTATATCTTCAGAAACATTTAATTGTATAAGGTGGTAAACTACCATTAAATATTTCTGTATCTTCAGTTTAACAACAGCATTATTGGAAATGTTTCAAACTAAAAAAAAAAAAAGACATTTTATGTGTGGAGAGTGAATTTTACTCTTTTAGAGAAAAGCTTTCATCATTCAAAAGATTTTGGAGAGAGGATATGATGCAACATATATCTAAAAATGCAACATATCAAAATAAGGTAACATCTCGGGTTCCAAATGTCAAATTTGTTTTTTTATCAACCTACCATTTTCCTTGATTCTCCGAACACAAGATTCTATGAGTTTATCACTAGATTTTGAAACAAGTGAACTTTCCCGAGCTTTTGAAGCCATCTCCTCATCTTCTGAAAAGTCCTCTTCTTCTACTTGGGAAGAGTTGCTAGAAATGAACACACGCAAGAAGAGTGTATAGTATTGATGAGCAATAACAGAAATGTGATAGGAAACAGTGAAATATATTAATTTTTTTCTTATCCTATATTAATTTATGTCTATGTGAACTTGGTTGTTTGTCTGTTTACAAACTACTCCCACAATGTTTGAGCTAGCAGGACCAAACTTGGTAGGCAGGTTTTCAGGGTGGCCTGGAGGAAATGTGTTTGTGTGTGCATGCACTTATCTGCATGGTGTTCCTTACAAACTAGAAGGACCAAACTTGGCATACGTGCTTAGATAATGTGGGCAAGAGTCCTAATGTTGTTGTTTTTTGAGGGGGGTAAGCACCCCCTTGCAGTGCCTATACAAGTAATTAGGGATAATGGAGAAGTACGACTGATATATCACTCCAACAGAGTAGCTTCTGGGGAGTAAACCAAACTCTATTTAATACCCTAAACTGCCCAAATAAAGAAATTACGAGGTCGGGTCAAGTTTAAATTAACATACATATACAATAGTTTAAACATTGTGTAAATAAAATTACTATTTCACAAAAATAGTTTCATTTAACTGAAAGTTTGGCCATTTTTGAAAATGAGTAATAGTTTAACTCCAAAAGGACAAACTGTAAATCAAAACTACAGTAAAACAACGTACGACTGAAGATTTTAATTGTGAAACACATTATAAACCTATCAATACAACATAAAAACTACTGTTGTTCACAATGTCTAGTTAGAGCTTTCTCATGATGGAAAATGAGTAGTAACACGTTACAGAGATGAAAGAGTGATGGAAACAGCAAAGGAACAAGAAAACAATTTCTAAAATTCAAAACTCAAGAAGTCAGACCATTAGTAACTACACATCTTAATAGTGTTTAATCAAAAAACAATAAAATTGGAAAGTCATCACAGTATGATGTAGTACAAGTAAATTGAAATCTTAAGACAAGAAGAAACAGACAGTAAAATGATAAACAGACTTTTATGTTCACAACATTTCAAGCTTGAATGACTTTACTCTGGCGATTTTAAACTTTGATGTAACATAAATCTTAAAAAGGACTATAATACATTGAACGTTCAAAATGAATATCATACGATAGATCTATATAACAATATTAATAAAAATATAAAAACAATTAGGATAATATTAATATATACTAGCAGAAACCCACAAAACATCTGTAGTCAAATAAGTATGTTTACTACAAACAATACTTCTTTAATAAAGGATTTCTAGACTAATACAAAAAAATTCTAATTGCAGACACTAAAATCTGCTGGTCTACCTATTTTAGGCCTAGCATTAGATAAGCCTTTATTAAGAACAGCCTATATTTGATAGTGAGAAATTAACACTAACTTGTGTATGTTTTTTGCTTTAGTTTACTTAGGACTAAACTTCACTGTACTTAACCAATAAATAAACTTGTAATGTTATTCTAAGACCTAACATTAGACTTTTTCAAAAAACTTTGATAAGCTTTTAACCCTTTCCAGATGGGTCACAGGTGAAAG
>NW_013668119.1:14010-16151 GCF_000517525.1 Limulus polyphemus
ACAGAAACAGCTTAGACGAGATGACGTCTGTACACGTATAAACAGAAACAGCTTAGACGAGATGACGTCTGTACACGTATAAACAGAAACAGCTTAGACGAGATGACGTCTGTACACGTATAAACAGAAACAGATTAGACGAGATGACGTCTGTGCATGTATAAACAGAAACATTAGACGAGATGACGTCTGTGCATATATAAACAAACAGATTAGATGAGATGACGTCTGTACATATATAAACATAAACAGATTAGATGAGATGATGTCTGTACATATATAAACATAAACATATTAGATGAGATGATGTCTGTACATATATAAACATAAACAGATTAGATGAGATGAAGTCTGTACATATATAAACATAAACAGCTTAGATGAGATGACGTCCGTACATATATAAACATAAACAGCTTAGATGAGATGACGTCCGTACATATATAAACATAAACAGCTTAGATGAGATGACGTCCGTACATATATAAACATAAACAGATTAGATGAGATGACGTCCGTACATATATAAACATAAACAGATTAGATGAGATGACGTCCGTACATATATAAACATAAACAGATTAGATGAGATGACATCTGTACATATATAAAACCTGATTTTGCACTATTTACATACATATATAGCATGAGACTTCAAAACTGATATTTCACTAAAAAACTGAAATGTAATGTGAACTTTGTTTATTGGGGTGTGTCCATCCACTTACTGTTTAAAAGCTTTTCTAACATGCCCGTTAGGCACAGCATTACTAGACTGAAGTTTCAGAGCTGGAAATCCATAAGTAGGCTGTTGTAAATTAAGATACCTTCCATTCAGCTGTTTCTTCTTTTTAAATGCTGAATAAATTCCAACCACCAACCAGTTCACTTTATAGAAAAGAAAGAAAAGACAATAAATATTCCCTTGAGGTTTGTTAAAGTAACAAGTAACAATTTATTCAAGCTTTATTCCAAACATGTCAAATCAGTTCATTAGAATTTGATACACAAAATCCTTAAGAATTTATATTTAACATATACTGAACTATTTAAACTTTTGTTATGAATCATCAGGGGTGTAGAGTGACTCCACAAACCTCCAGATCACAAGCTTGAAAAAATAAATATGCACCTTGGAAAATTAATTGCATTCACGATGGAGGAAAACGAATATGGGTTCACGGATTGCCTAGGTCTTGGGAAGCTTTTAAATGGGCTATAAAATGAAATTTGAGGCTCTCCTTATCCTCAAATTAAACTCACAAAACTTATAAGTTGTACAAGGAAATACTAAAAAGCAAAACCTTTTACACAAATGAGTAAACCTTCCCTAAATTAAAAACAAAAATATTGGTAGTTCATAGTGTACAGCTTTGTTTACTACTGAAGTTACGGCCCTAATCATAGATCATTTTTTGGAATTGTTTATAATTATTGATCATTATGACAAAGGTCATCAATGATACTGTTTTAAACAGGAAACTGAGAAAAAACATTACTAATCATTACTCTATTAGCAGAGACCCGAAACATTTCTGGCCAAATTAGTATTTTTTATCGTAACAGTACTTCTTTAAATATAACATTTCTAGCACAATACAAACAAATTGTAATCGGAGACAACGAAATGTGTAAATTCACTTGTATTTAGGCCGTACTTTATAAAACTTTAACTTATGTTAGGCCTAAGTTCGATAAAGAGATAAATTAACACTGTAATCTGTGTACGTTTTTTTTTTTTACTTTAGTTTAGTTAGGACTAAACTTTACTGTACTTAATACTATCGATTAATAAACTTATAATGTTATTCTATGACCTAACGTCAAACCTTTTTTAAAAACTTTGACAAGTTTTTAATATTCTGTTGTACAAAATGGTTAGTAAAGTATATTTACATTCTCCTTTTGTTGTTACTTCTTGTTTCATACAGCAATTGTAGCAACTTGATCAATGAGCTTTGCAGCTCTCTGCCGCAGGCAGACTGTTTGTCATCGAGTGAATAATGCGCATGCGCGGTTTTTCGTGGGGGAACATTCTAACTACGCCTGCTTATGCAGCAGGTTCTTGGTCAGAAAGCGTAACGGTTGTACATACAAACAAGCAGAATAATAGTATAAATTTCTTCTTAAGTTTTATATAG
>NW_013668119.1:16829-26401 GCF_000517525.1 Limulus polyphemus
ATAAACTTATAATGTTATTCTACGATCTAACGTCAAACCTTTTTTAAAAACTTTGACAAGTTTTTAATATTCTGTTGTACAAAATGGTTAGTAAAGTATATTTACATTCCCCTTTTGCTGTTACTTCTTGTGTCATACAGCAATTGCAGTGATGAGATCACTGAGCAGTGCAGCTCTCTGCCGTAAGCAGACTGTTTGTCTTAGAGTGAATAATGCGCACGCGCGGTTTTTCTTGGAGGAAACATTCTAACTACACATGCTTATGCAGCAGGTTCTTGGTCAGAAAGCGTAACGGTCGTACATACAAACAAGCAGAATAATAGTATAGATTATTATCCCTGTAAAAATATTTATTTTTGAAGGTTATGTTACTACATTCAAATTATGTTTATAACATCAAGCTTATAAGTATTATTTCTGCTAAGAAAATGTTTTAATTTTGTGTTAGTAATTTTTTTTTTTAATTTTTAAGAAAAATTTCAATGCTCATCAACTGAAAACATTTTATGCTAAAACTAAAGTTCTTATTTTTATAATTATTATTTATCATTTATTTTTTTATTAATTTTTATCATTATCATTTTTATAATTATTATTTGTCATTTATTATTTATTTTTATCATTTATTATTTATTTTTATAATTATTATTCATCATTTATTATTTATTTTTATAATTATTATTCATCATTTATTATTTATTTTTATAATTATTATTCATCATTTATTATTTATTTTTATAATTATTATTCATCATTTATTATTTATTTTTATAATTATTATTCATCATTTATTTTTTATTATTTATTTTTATAATTATTATTTATCGTTTGTTTGTTTTGTAACTAAGCACAAAGCTACACAATGGGCTATCTGTGCTCTGCCCACCACGAAATTATTATTTATCATTTATTTTTTTATTATTTATTTTTATCATTTTTATAATTCCTTCATTCTCATAAAATAAAGATACAGACAGAAGCTGTATCATAAACCTGAACTTTTTAAAACATTTTTTAGACTAAAAACAGATATTAAATATACCTAAAACAACAGAAATCAGAATCACTGTCAGAGCAGTGAAGTCCAGGCTCACTCCCTGTCTCACATCACTCAAAACGTTCAGTGCAATCAATAAAAGAAGAATTATACGAGAGGATGTGGGGGTTTGCAGAAACACCGAACCAATGGCAGTAATGAGAAAGTAAACGCCATGCATGGTGCAGGTGTACATAACAGATAGCTGGTCACCTTGAAAATAAATGCAAAAATTAAAAACATATTACATACACAATCGGAAGATCAGGTATTTATTTTGTTTTAATTTTACCATACATTAACTATTCTTATCCATTTAACAGACATTTATAGGACCTTTTACATTTGTCATAAACTCATTTTGAATTCATTGGATTAAAGCTTTTTGATAACCTAGATATTACAATGTTTTTATATAAATAGAATATTAATTAATTAATTACAGTTTACTACTTAACACATAATGTAAGGAGTAATTAATTTAGGCAATTATTTTTCTTACTTTTACTAATAACTTTAAAGTGTATCAACAGAAAAATTTACTAATTGTCCATTTTACATTTTTTTTAAAAGCATTTTCGTATATATTCATAAATCATTATAAGAATCGCATTGTAAAAACCTTGAAATATTTAAAATCGGCTGCCATTAAACAGACCTCTGTTGATTTTATTTTGATGTTAGTAAATAAAAAATGAATCTCCACTAACCTGCTCCATCCACCAAACCAGCCAACCAATTAATTTTCTCATCAACTTCCCGCCTTGTTTTATCGACAAGATCCAGCAGATACGCAGCAGTTTCATTGATACGTTTCAGGTTTTCAAGGGTTTCTTGATATTGGCTAACTGTCTGTTCATGGTTTTGGAGAAATTGTTGTGTGCTCATGTCTGTAAAAACATTAGATTTTATGTTTAACAATGCATTATCCAGCCAAAGGAGCCAACTTTCAATAAACCTCACTAAGAATAAAATTATCAATAACCTCAATTTTAGTTATTTTGTGAGAAACAGTTAAGAAAGAAAGTAAAATCCATAAAGAGCTGCATGAAAAACTTTAAATTAGGAAGAAGGTTTCATACGTTTACCCGCACAGAAGCTACGCTACCATTCTTCCAAGTTTTCAGATTACTTGAGCATTCACAATTTAAAATTAACGTTTTCCCACAATCAACTAATACTAATGTATGCGAGCATTGAAGGTTTCAAGAACAGCTGCAATTCTATTCATACCATTTATTAATAAAAGTTTGCATAAACTAATATAAATACAACCATCTACTACATTTATGCAAACACATCCACCAATTTTGAAGTCAAACTTCTTTTAAAATTTAGAATGTATTATTGAAAACAAAATATTTATATTATACATCTTTCTAAAATTGAAGAACCAGAGAATGGTAAACAACAAGAAGTGTTAATGTGAGCACATTCTATTGAGATAACACATTTTAACTATGTGTGCGTGTACATACTGCTTCAAATCTACACTTCGTGAATCTTCATTAAAAATGAACTTTCATTTTCCACTCAATTAATAACTTCATAAAATTTGTTTTTATGAAGAATGAACATAAACACCAACCACTGAAAGTAGGATTACATTATGACAGAATAAGTGGTATTTAAATTATGATAGAAAAATTAAATTGTCCCTTATAAGCTTACATAACTTTCTTGCTTTTATATTGTAACATTTGGTAGTTAATTATCTACAGTTAGTCATTTTAAAGAATGAATAAGTTATCTGTGAGTAGTGATTACATCACTTAAATGGCAAGATAATCTACTAATCAATTAATTTGTGATATCCAAATACAAATTACTGATATTGACAAGCTATAATATAAGAGAAAAACCTCCTATCTTTACTATTTGCTGAGATATCACTATATTAAAAAAAATCAAACACAGCTGCCTCGCCCACCTCTTCCATTTTTGGAAATATTTGCTTACGTACACCCATTTCACTCTATCATGTGTTTATAACCAATCAAAAGCTCGGAATTTCCCCACATAGATTTCTCAGCCTTTTCACCAAATCAGTCTTTCTTTTGAAGCTCATATTAAAGGGGAAAGGTGAAATGGTGATTGAATTATTATTTTTTATACCCAAATACAGCTTAGTTACTAAGCCGGATAAATTATAGTGGAATTATGTCATATTGGTATAACAATTTATAACTTTTTGCTATTTCAAAATTCACATATAAAACCTAATAAAGTTATTTTGTTTTATATCCTCCACAAAATTCAACAAGGCTTAGCATGCAAGGTACAGCAAGCAAGTATAAACTTCTTTACAATCGTAAGAAGCAGAGATTGTTTTTTTGTTTTTTTATATATATTTCTTTATTTACTGTTCTATGTTTTAAGAAAAATCACTTAACTTTAAAAATTTGTTTGTAAATAGTAATAATATACAACTGAAATGTGACTATTTTACATAATACTGGTCAACTAAGATAGTTGCACTTTGTAAAGGTCAGTTTTATGCTATTAGAAATGGTAACATGAGCTACAAAAGGGTCACGTGATTGCAACTTCTGTAGTCTTGGTCAGACATGGCTGAAAGGTCAATAAAATAAAAGTCATAAAAATAAATAGTATTTATAATGTTAACAAAAAATTAAGCTATTTATAATAAACATTTGTGGTTTCCTGTTACAACCTGTAATCATTCTAGAGAAAAAAAAGCATAATTTAGACCTATTTGCTCATTTTGTTTATGGTGGTTACGAGGTCAGTCAATTTGACCAAACTCACACAGAGATAAGATAGGGAAAACAAAGATAACATAAAAGGTTTTTCTAAAAAAAAAAAAATTTGATAATTATTTGGAGATGAGATTTCACAACTGAAATTTGACAACTTTTTGGCGCATAAAAGTATTTTTTAACCTTAAAATCAAAATTACTTTGCATGTCAGACAGTTAACATTCGAAAAGATAAAATGCTTGAACACATCATTAATTAAAAAATCCAATATTTTGAGTACAAAAGCCTTGTAATGTTTACTGATAATCTGTAAATTTCTGTGAAAATTTCTCATGGTTACTTTGGTAATTACAAGCTGGCTGGATTCCACCCAGCCCATAGTCAGTGTATTAAGTGATCATAATAGTAGCCACTAAGAATGACAACTAGCATACTATCAAAGGCCTGTAACAACACCAAAACATTTCTCAAAACTTGAGCACTTTTGAATAGTTGACTATTCTTCTTCAGGAGAACAAAGGGTGAAGAAGAATAGTCAACTATTTGCAGGACTATTTGCTCTATTCGTTCCTAAATTTGAAGTGATAGACTAGAGGGAGGGCAGGTAGTCAACTGCACCCACCGCCAATTCGTGGGCAATTCTAGACTAATAGTGAGATTTGACCGTTACTCTTATAACCCATCCAGGGCCCTGTTCGTCATCGTAATTACGTCCTAGAAAATAGGAGATCATAACCTTAACTTATTCACAAAAAATTAAGGAAATTCCTTTGGTAAAATCGGGTCCATGAGTGGAATATCAATCTTGATAAAATAGTTAGCACAAAGGACCACATATAAAGTGTAATAAACTTAAAATAAGACCCCAAACTCGAGCACTTTCGAAAAGTTGACTATTCTTCTCCAGGAGAACAAAGAAGAATAGTCAACTATTCGAAAGCGCTCGAGTTTTGGGTCTTATTTTAAGTCTACTACACTTCATATGTGATCCTTTGTGCTAACTCTTATCAAAAAACATTTCTCAATTGTAAAATGGAAATTAAGGTTTGGTTATTACCTTAAATGTTAATATTCAAATTCATCTGCTTCTCCTTCCATCAAACTTTTTTTTTTCACACGATACAAAACAAGTAAGCTTTATACGTACAAAAACAAGAAACTTACAAAAACGAAATTTCATTCTATTGCATAATTCTTTAACCTGGTAAATAAGTAGCTTTTGTCAAAGAAAAACTACAGTTTTTTTTTGAGTTCCTTGAAAAAAAAATTGATTTTGATTTATAAAATATCATACTAATATCCTAGAGAAATCCCTTGATGCGCACACCTACCAATTTTGTTCCAGACTTCTTCAGATTTTTTTTGGACTGTAGCCAAATCATTAAGAATTTCCTGATGATTCTTTCGTCTGTCTACTTCATTCTTCTCTAGCCGATTGCTCGCAGTATCTACATTGTTCGAGAAATTCTCATATTTTGTGGTTGAAAATCTCATTTGCAAAAATAAAGGTACTTTTTTCCTTTTTATCCAATCTTTTTACTTTCAATCAAAAAAGAACTTTAATCAAGTTTGTTATACATGTTTCATTAGTATAAAGAAATCTGCCAGTACTCTTTACAAATCTAAACAAAACACACACTTAAGTTTTTACAAAAGTTACATTACGCTGAAACATCTCACTTAATGTTGACTGTACATACAAAAAATCGAAAAAGAAACATTCTTCAGAAAACCGCAATCACTTTTACTTTGAAAGTCAATTAAAAAAACTACTAGTAAAGCATGCAAATTCAAAGTTAAATTATAACAAAGCTAGAAAATGCTGTTGGCAAACTGGGAACTTAAGGACACAAAGCTACACGAGGGCTATCTGCATTAGCCGTCCCTAATTTAGCAGTGTAAGACTAGAGCGAAAGCAGCTGGTTATCACCACCCACTGCCAACTCTTGGACTACTCTTTTACCAATGAATAGTGGGATTGATTGTCACATTATAATGCCCCATGGATGAAAGGGCATGCATGTTTAGCGGAACATGGATTCGAACATGCGACCCTCAGATTGCGAGTCGAGCGTCCTAACCACCTGGCCATGCCGGGCCTAGGACACAAACTTGGGATTTTGGTTTAGGTTGTTATAATTAAAGCTCTTGGCCCATTTTGATAAAAAAAATAAATAGCTTACAAAGTTAATATAAAACTACTTACTAGTAATCTAAACAAGATACTGCTATTTTTCCGTTTTTGAATTGTTATAAAAATGAAAATCACACACACACATACACAGATATATAGACTTAAAAAAAATCTTGATTCTATTGAAAAGTAATAAATTTAGTTGATGAAATAACATAATTCACCATTTTAATTCAGAAATTTGGTGTTGAAGTTTACATATTTGGCATGCACACCAATTTTTGCTAGCTATGCCCCTGTATTCAGAAGTTAATTGCAGTTAAAAACATTCAACATTTCAGTTTTGTGGTTGAATAGGAAAGGTTTTCTGACTACCTAGTTTTTTTTTGATGACTTCAGTCATTTCTGCTAGCTCTTTTTGTCCTGTTGCAATCAGTGCTTTTTCCCTGGTGAGTTCCCGCATATTACCAGTTATGAACAACTGGATTTTCTGCTGAGAGGATTTTAGTATCTCCTGTCGACTCATTAGGTCTTTTTGTCCAGCTGCCATGGTTTCAAGAGTATGGCTGGTCAAGTCTCCCATCTTTTCTTGACCTTCCTAGCAGTATTGAAAGAAAAAAATCATTGCAAAATTAAAAGCTTTGTGCACCGTCTGAAATTTAAAGCAAGAATTAAATTATATAAGTAACCTTCATTCACAAAGTTTTAGGAGCCACGGGAATAAGGTTACTTAGACTGTGGAATCTGGGAATAGCACATATATACGAGTTAAGAGATTGGAGGGCTTAAACCCTCAAGTTTTTAGCTACTTTTCCCACAAATGTAAAATCTATGAAACTAATGTATACTGGAAAAGTGAGAACAACTTAATCACTTGTTTCTAATATGACAAAAAATGTGTAATTATTCTCATTAATTCCAGTACTACATATTGTGAACAATAATTTCTTTGGTCTTAACCCTGTCCAGAATTGTAAGTACTTTTCAGCTGATGGGTAAACATCTGCATGTCAAATTTCAATATTTAAGTAAAAAACAGCAATTCTAACTAGTTCAACAATATTTAACTCAGAAATATTTCAGAACTTATATATTATTTTTTTAGTATTTATTTACTGGAGTCAGCAAATAGTCATAAAAAATATTCAAGCTTTCATTTATGTGCAGCTCCTTAAAGAGTCTTACCCATTAACAACTCAAATTTTTTTTTTTACCTATCCCAATGTAGAGATTTGTATTTATCAAGACACTATTATTCCTTGAAGACACAATTACCCAGAACTTACTTCTCTCACTACTTTTCTTCTGCGTTAGTAGTTTTATTAGCTTTTTTTATCCACCCCCCCTCATCTTTTTATGTTATCCCAACATTCATGATGTTAGAAAAACACATAAAATGTGATATTCTATAACCCGAGTACTTTCGAAAGGTGGACCTTTCTTCTTCAAGGGGAAACCGGGAATGTTTTGTGTTAAATTGATATTGCATCATCTGATATGAATAATTGTCAATGAAGCACATTTTTGAAATTTGATGTACATACACTATTTAAATACGATTAGACAGAGGTGTCAAACTATTTATATTGTTGTCGTTGAGCAAATAAACTGGCTTGAGCAAAAATTCATGGATTCACGAGAAAATGACCAGAAGAACATTTAATGGGAAATTTAGAAGACTTGGGAACAACTCACAGAACTGAGAATTTTTTTAGATAGTTTTTCTTTCCTTCTTGAAAATTTTTCATATTAATTTATGTGTTTGAAAGCCACAAAAAATTTATTCTATGACAAAACAACAGATAGGTTTAGTCAGATTTAGTGACTAAGATAAGCAAACATCAAAATGTTTCAATGATTCAGGCCACCATTAAATCTTACTACAAAACAGTTTCTCAAAACATAGTTTTGTAAATTTCACAACTTAAACAATTATGGAAATGCTATATGAAATTATATAAATTATTCTAAGCCAAAACTAGATACTATTAGTATGTTTAAAGATTCATGCCAAGCATTTCCATTGTGAGAAGGGAAATTTTTTATTTTATTTTTTGAAATCAGGCTCAGAAATGGTTAATCAATCTTTATTGAAATTGATAATTAATGGAATATTATAGAATCATAACATCACATGTTCCTAATCAGTTCCATATCCATCGAAGCTATCTAGTGCAACATTTACTGAAGTAATAATTTAGTATAAAATAAAAGTATGCTGATCACAAACACAATATTTTACTACATGTACACAGGTTGAAATTGCTGTTAATATATATGATCGTGTATGTGATGGCATCGAGAAAGAATGATATACGATTAAGTACACATTTTATGGACAGTAAATTACTCAATTAAGTTACACAATGTTTGTTTTTACAGATATACCTGGACATTATTAATATTGTTTCAGAGCAAAGTTCAACAAGTGTTATTATAGCTACTATTAAACTCAGGTGGCTTTAGTCTACAAGGTTGGAATGAAAAATATGTTACTGAATAACTTTTCAGTCACTAAATCAAAACTTTGAGTTATCATAGGCAATATTGGTGCCATATGTTTCTACTCTGCTTCCAATCACCCAAATGTTTCAAAATCCACAATTATGAAAACAAAACGGTCAGTCATTGTCTTTAGATTTTGTTTCATTGCAGAATTTTCCTAATTAAATTCTATTAAGTATTTTTTTTTCACAACAGCTATGAATAGTTTATTTAATCTTTTTTTTTTAAACACATTCAAAAGTTCACACCAACCTCCAACTTTTTCATACTGTCTAGCTGATTTTCTGCTGTCCACATCAACTTGTTTACTGTAATCTCCGTTTTGGCTGTGAACTGTTGCTGTCTTGCTGCATAGCAAACAGCTCGAGCTCTGTTGCTAACAATATGGTAGGCATTCCACGTGTTCTGATCCATGTCTTTAGTGCAATCCCTCAGCGTCTAAAACCAAATGATGTTTAGGCTAAATGGATGCCAAATTTAATCTTTTCAATAATGGATTTAACATTATTATTTCAGTCACATATTATCTTTAACAGAACTAAATGAATCACTCTTAAGAACCTTACAGGAAAAACAGTGTAAAACAGAATACGAAAAAAACATGTAAGTTCCTAAATACAGTTTCGGCCTTGTTAACCCACGTGCATGGTCAAATTAAAATACTTCGCAAAACATTATACAACTTTCTAAAGTGGCTACAGAACGAGTCAACGTAACTATCAACCAGAAATTGAGTTCATCACTAACTTCTGAGGACCAGAAATTGAGTTCATCACCGGTAGGTTCTTAATTGTAAATACAGGAAAGCATAACTTCTGAGGACCAGAAATTGAGTTCATCACCGGTAGGTTCTTAATTGTAAATACAGGAAAGCATAACTTCTGAGGACATCACTGGTAGATTCTCAATTGTAAATACGGGAAAGCATAACTTCTGAGGACCAGAAATTGAGTTCAATCACCGGTAGGTTCTCAATTGTAAATACAGGAAAGCATAACTTCTGAGGACCAGAAATTGAGTTCATCACTGGTAGGTTCTCAATTGTAAATACAGGAAAGCATAACTTCTGAGGACCAGAAATTGAGTTCATCACTGGTAGGTTCTCAATTGTGAATACATGAAAGCATAACTTCTGAGGACCAGAAATTGAGTTCATCACTGGTAGGTTCTCAATTG
>NW_013668119.1:27261-33635 GCF_000517525.1 Limulus polyphemus
TAATTATCGAGTAAAAAGTTTTGAATGCTAAAGTGCACAGAAACTGTTAATCTCCCTATTTCCTATGAGACAGTAACGTATGTTAATTGCATGTAAAGCAATGTATAAATATAATTCATGTCAACTGAATATATAATTACTAATACAACAACATAAAATATAGATAGTAAGGGACCATTTTTTTTGTATAAAAATGACCCTACATAACATGACTACACCATACGAGAAGAAATTACAATTTCAAGCCACTGTTTCTCAGGATATCACTACTGCCAATGGCAAATTATTTCATAAGCTAATCACCAGCAAAAAAAAAAACTTATCCAGAATTTAGACAGTTTTTCGAAACTCTAAGTTATGTATCCTCTTCTTTTGTCTTCAGAACACAACATAAACAAATCAGGTTTGTTTTTTTATCCTACTGTTCCGCTGAATAATCTTTTTAAAATATACATCCTTAATGTAAATAAGAACCAGGTGTGTAAGAGAGGAATTGATGAACTTCTGAAAAATAAAGTATGGGTGTAAAAGAACAGTCTTGAAGGACGAAATGGTTCCTTCTCGTCCACAAGTTAAAATTCTATTAGCTTTACTACTAGCTACAGTATGGACTTAAGTCCTGGTGGTTCAATTAACACAATACTGTTGTTAAATAAGTTGAGGATTTCAGGGTTAAGTTGATTTCTTAATGCTCAGAACTGGTAAGTGTGTAACTCCCAATACAACAAATTAGACTAATTTACACAGTATTGACTACTATATTAAAAATAACTTACAGTATATATATACATTATGAACATTATTTATTAAAATTAGTGTCAAACATGTAAAAAACAGAATATGTGGTCAGCTTCTTACCATATCATCTGTACATCTATATACCGGTCTTCCTTCCACTGCAGATTGACAATTTAACAACATGACACTCACTCTACCAATATCTTCTTCTGTCATAGTTCCACAAGACTTCTTTAAATGCATAATTACCTACCAGTAAATGAAAGAAGAAACTATAATTCTAAAACATGACTCCTCGGCTACAAGCTACAACAATTTTGACAATAGCTTTTTATACAGAGTGTGAAAAAATACATAGTGATAGCTTACAATGAGAAATTTTTAAGTCGCATGAAAGATGGTGATTTGAGTTGGAAAAATAATAAGTCAGTCAGAGCAAATATGACACTTTGAAATTAAAAACCTTAAAAATTGATTGCCAGTTTTGGGCAAAATTATTCAGAAGAGTTTGAACTTAAGTAAATTTTTTTGTTGCGGTGACTACAGGTAAACAAGGTATGAAAAAATGAGAGGTCATTTAGTCCATCAAGTTCAAGTCATCCAAAATGAAAGTAAAATGTTAAAAATTTAATTCTATCTAATTATTGAAAACAGATTAAATATAGACAAAAATGTTTAAATCCTGCTATAACTTAAGAAGTTTGTGTATTTCTCCTCTAATTCATCTTAGGCTTTTACATTTGGACCTGTAAAATATGATTTAATCAACTAGAAATGATTATGAATGTATCAAGAAGTAATTTCTTTTTAAAGTGCATACATTAAAATAACTCCAATGATGGATAAATATAAATCAATCAATGGGGGTGGCCACAGGGGGTAATGATGGGGTTATTCCAGTTTCCTCTTTCATTACATGGAGTATACATACAGTCAAACATTACGGACATATTTAGGACAAAAAACAGAAACACTGTTTATATTTATAACTAGTAAAACATTACTTATGCAATTGCATTTCATTTTCAAATTCCATCAATCATTTGATGGATTTCTTTTTCACACATTGTATAAAAATACTTTCAACATAGACACAGTTATATTAAGTCAAGTTACTTATTGATTTTTGACAAAAACAAACAAAAATGGAAAATAAAATGTTAATTAAATAATCAAGCCAAGTGGTAAGAATAATTTTACTATTAAGTATTTCAATCTTTCTATTGCCACTAGTTGAAATATTTGTTGCCACGTTTTATAATGAATGTAAGTTTGTTACCTCACAACTTGCTATAAGCATATAATAAAGAAAACTGTTTTCCTTTCACAAATGCATCTCTTAATGAGATTGCAAAAACGTACGCAGCAACATAGTACCAATATACCAACCTTAACAAGTTTCTGCATACATACTAACATAGCCACAAATCCCGGTAAGTATGTAGCTATAGATAATACGAAACAATAAACCTTCTCTATAAAATCATTAAATGAGTCACATAAATGATTTGTTAACTTTCATAGCACACTCACCCTGCATCGCACGGGTACATTTGCTTGTAATTAAAATTATCAGAAAAGATCATATCATTATCAGGCAAACAAGTTTATTTAAGATTAATAATAATTTTAACCAAGAAATGGTGATTTTACAAAATAATGGGAGTTTCGAATTTTAAAATATGTTTAAGTCACAAAATTTGCACACACACACACAAAAAAGAGCTATACATAACAATTGTATTAATTTCGGCAAAACCGAGTCAAGTTTGAGCTTGCAGAACACGCAGTGACGCCAAATGACCTTCGATTCACGTGCTGTAACTTGCGAACCTCTTTTGTTTAGGCATCAGTGTCACTGGCATTAAACGACGATCACATAAACTTTTGTTTTGGAATAAGAACTTCACAGAAAATACTGCTTAGGTACTTTTATATATAACATTGTTTTCATACTTTCTTACCTTATGATTACACACATCTAAACCTGACAGTTGCAAACCATATTTTTGTGCCTCTGCAAGAAACTTTTCGTCAGTTGTTTTCATCTCGAAAGGGACCGGTATCGCGCGACCAACTTCGTTTCCTTCATTTTCAAAATTGCCGCTAGGATCTTTTAAAACAGACGAAACCTGTTCTCCTGATGAGCCAAATAACCAACTAAGCACTCCAGCATTACACAAAGTTAATTGGTGAATAAAGATTAATGAAAAAACAGCAAAACACTTTAAACTATTCATCTTCGACCACTAGTAACCTACATTACAGGAACACTAACAATGCTCTTCCTTTCAAATCGTACAGTGGTTTAAAAGCAGCGCATCTAACAAAACGAGCAATTGTGATTGGCCAAAAATGATCTAAAATTAATAATAACAAAGTATAAAAAAAAGTGAGCCCACCAAGTCAGATTTATGACATTTCACCAATATTTTAGAGTTTGTAATTAAAAGTAAGGAATCTTAAAGCACTTTAAATCTGATGTAAACTAATTCTGAAGTAAATTAATACAAATTAAATACATATTACTTTTAAAGAAATATATTTCTTTATTAATATGAAGTAATGATTTTTTTTGTATTATTGGTTTTCGGAAAGAGAAGGGGTTTGCAAGCAGATTTTCAGAATAATAATTGCAATCTGGAACGAAATAACCCGTACCATAGTTTTCTCTCTCAAATTCTCTTACAACCTACGCTAATTACAATACAAACTGTATGCAACCTAATTCTAAATAAAATTATAAGTGGAAGCAAAGAATAATGTAAAACAATATGCCAAATTCTTCTGAGAACTCTTTAACTTCCAGTAAATGTGCTATTCTATATTTACAGACTCGTCATTTTGATCGTGTTTTATGAAATAGTTGGTTTGTTTGGTTGTTATTATTAAGCACAAAGCCCCAGACTTTCTGCTCAACCAACGGGGGATGGGGTGATAACTGAATAAAGATTATTTTCACACTGTTTCACATTGTGTCATCTTCTAACGAAGAAACAGTTTGTATGAAAGTACCACATATGCAAACATTAAATATAACATGTAATTTTTGAATAAAATTTATAAGATAGAAGAAGCTAGTAGTAGCATTGTTAAATTTGAAGGAAATATTATCAAATCAATCTGATATTGTCAACATATTTAAAAGCCAGACAAAATGTATTTTCAATTAAATTATTCATTTATAAAAAGTTTGTTTGTATTTAAGCACAAAGTTGCACAATGGGCTATTTATATTTACCGCGTTAGGGCTGATAAGCAGGGCCGGATTAAAGCCTTCGTAGGCTCTAGGCACCTTCAGGATATTGGACCCTCAACCAACATTTAGTTACTTTTGTATATATGTATGTATATTATATTCCCTTCTTCTTCTTGCAGGTAAATAGCTGAAACATGTCGGATGGTTATCGAAGAAAACATGAATCTGGGCATGCCAAAAGAAAGCAAAGTGGATCCATGGAAGAAGAGATACGAAAACAGCAAGGCTCAATGTTAAAATGTTTAAAAAGGACGACGCAACAACTGACAGTTCTGGAACTTCAAGAAGTAGAAGACAGGACATCTCTATCTCTGAGACTGATGATGTAGCAGCATCTTCCTGTTTTCAACAGGAATGCGGTGTTCAAGAAGACTGTTCTCCACCTGAACCACGACCACCCGTGTCGACCGTGTGTGAGGAGGAGCAATGCAAAAGCAGTGATCCTGCTAAATGGGAAGTGAATGCAAATTTACTAACATATTATGCAGATCACAAAACTTGGATGCATACTTTGACAAAAGTAGTCGACAGTTTGGTGACAAAAAACGATTTGTGCAAAAAGAATACTCCTACAGTCACATGGCAAATGGTGAGATTATTAGACGTGACTGGTTGACCTATTCGCCTTCAACTGAAAGAGTGTTTTGTTATGTGTGCAAACTATTTTCTAATGACAAGCATCCCAATCAATTTAAAACAGGATTTGATGATTGGAAGAACGCCATTGCCAGAATATACTCACATGAACAGGGAAAATATCACTTACATGCACTCTCTAACAAGTTGCAGCATCAGAAAGCTACTAGAATAGATGCAGAGATGGAAAATACCAAATAAAATGCATGTAGATACTGGTTTGAAGTTCTAAAAAGAATTGTAGCTGTTGTGAAATTTCTTTCTGAGAGAGACTTAGCCTTTGGAGGTGACAATGAAATCATTGGCAGTCCAAAGAATGGGAACTTTTTGGGGTGCATTGAATTATTGGCTGAATCTGATCCTTTTCTTCGTGAATATGTTGAAAAATTAAAAAATCCTGGAAAAGGATATGTGTTCTACCTCTCTTCGACCATTTGTGATGAATTTATAGACATGTTGGGATTAAAAGTTAAGGAACACATTATTACAGAAATCAAAGAGTCGAAGTACTACGGTGTAAGCATTGATTCCACACTGGATATTAGCAACACTGATCAACTTATTGTAATACTTCGATATGTGCTCTCTGATGGAAAAGTTCTGGAAAGATTTGTGCAATTCATCCCTATTGAGAGACATGATGGCAAGTACCTTTTTGATGTATTGACCAAATTTTTTCAACAAAGTGGAATAGATTTTGCATGGAGCAGATCACAATCTTATGACAATGCAAGCAACATAAGCGGAATATACTCCGGTGTGCAAACAAGATTAAAAGAAATCAACAAGTTAGCAGAGTGGATACCATGTGCAGCCCATAGTCTAAATTTGGTAGTATCTGTTGCTGTAGAAAGTTGCACAACGGCTGTAAGCTTTTTTGGTGTTCTACAGTCCATATACAATTTCTTTTCGGCTTCACCACAGAGATGGAGTATACTTACTGAAAGTCTCAAAACCAAAAGAATTACATATGTAATTCACAGTATATCAGAAACACGATGGTCTGCAAAAAGTGATGCCGTGACAGCCCTGTTCATGAACTACTCAGAGATTAGACAGAGTCTGATCAGTGTTGCAGAACGTACTGGACAACCTTCTTCGGCTGTTCATAAAGCTAAATCCCTTGCCAAAAAACCTGATACATTTGAAACTGCATTAATGTGCACTATCTGGAACGAGTTACTTAAAAACTCAAACATAGCCAATAAAGCTATTCAAGAACCTGGAACTGAGTTGATCACAGTCGTGAAATGTATGACAGCCTTCTGGCATACTTCTCAGAGATCCGTAACAAATTTAACAGTTTTGAAAAAACGGCCAAGGAATTTTCTGAAAGTGACTACAAAGAGAAGATGGGGACTGTACGCAAACGTGTGAGGAAACATTTTTTTGATGAAGGAGCCAGGGATGGCACAGTCTAAATCATGAGTGCGAGTGACAGATTTCAAACACAAACATTTTATCCTATTGCAGACAAGCTCATTGTTGAGATGGGTAGACGTCGAGAAGCATATTCCATGTTGTACGACAGATTTAGCTTCCTGGTTGGCAAATCACTGTCCCGGTATGCATGTATCTTGAAAGCCAGGAATCTGGTAAAGACTTGTTTCAGTGATTTGGAGGAATCCTTTGTTGATGAATTTTTGTTATTCTCAAACATGTACCCGGAAAAGAAAACTGTTAATGAAATGCTGAAGCAACTAATCAACAATGGACTAATAACCAGTTTCCTAATGTCCAC
>NW_013668119.1:33931-37521 GCF_000517525.1 Limulus polyphemus
GAGCCAAGACCGGCTCTCTTCTCTTTCCTTACTTTCAATTGAGAGTGAACTGCTTCGAAAGATGGACACTGATGACATTATCAGAAATTTTGCATTGAAAAAATCCCGTAAAGATTGCATTTGATTTATTTTGATATACATTTGATATATTGTATGTGAGCAATTTTGTTTAATATTTGAAAAAAAAACCTTCTCTTATTGTTTCGTTTTCTTCTATTAAAATAAAATATAATTATATTTTATATTTTTATACTTATATTTTTTATAATTTTATAATATTTAAATTTCTTAAATGATTTGAAATATACTTTTCGTAGGCTCCAATTTTTCGTAGGCCCTAGGCACTGTGCCTAATAAATAATATGGCTCTGCTGATAAGCTTACCAATGAAGTACCGAGATGGGCATTCATGGTGTTATAAGTGTTTTAATTTAGTTGCTTACTAGAGTGAACGAGATGCTAATCAAGATAAAGATGCTAGAAAGTAAAGAAAAGCAGTTCTGGAATACATAGAAAGTTCCTGTAATAATCTAATAATTTTGTGGAATTTGTAAAAACGAGAATATATTTTAATTAATTCGTGAAGCTTCAGTGAGAATTTAGTTGATTCAGTGAATTTATTTAGTTATTTGGAAGAAAGTTTGTAAATAAGCTTACTTGTGAGTAAGGCGTACTTACCGTTAGCTTTAAAATTCATGTTGGGACTTGTTTGAGCATCTAAGCCTACAACTACAAATGAAAATAGCCTGTAGCAAGTTTAAGGGAGAAATAAACTAATTTGTTGTTCTTACTTGAACTACAATGTTAGTGTTAGAAGTGGGTTTATTTTGCTAAAAATAAAATATAATGTTGGTCTAAACCTTGCTAGAAATGATAGAAGAGTTAAAAGAAGGCTAAGAAGAAAGAGACAGGAAATTCAAAGAAGGACAAAAAGGAACGAGTCAGAAAATAAAAAGAAGACAGAAAGCTAGAGGAATGAGGCAGAGAATTAGAACAAGACGAAAAACAAAGAGGAGATAGGAGTTTCAGAGAGAAGTTAAAAGAATTGAAAACAAAAATAAGTTTGATTGAAGGAAAGATTGATGAAGCTATTTGAAATGTATAGAGGGATTACAACAACAAGATTGAAGACGAGTAGAAAGACTTTAATGACTAAATTGAAGAAATACAAAAAGAGATTATTAGGCAGAAAAAAAGCATCATTACGGTAGAAAAGAAAAAAAACAGAATAGAACATCTAGAAACTAATTGTTTTTTATGGTTAAGCACAAAGCTACATAATGGGCTATCTGTGCTCTGCCCACCACGGGTATCCAAACCCGGTTTCTATCGTTGTAAGTCCGCAGATATACCATTGTGCTACTGGGAGGCAACCAATTGGTGAATGAAAAGCTTAAACCAGTCTTGCCTCTTTTTGGATTTGACAATAATTCCAACCTAAAACATCATGTTTTACAGATTATGCAACAGGAAAATTTATTTGGTCTACAACTATTACCATTACTGCTGTGCCATCTGTTACTGCAGGACCTTCTTGGACTTTTCTAGCCATATTCCTACCAAATGTAATTCCAGGATTTAGTTGGCCAATTCTAAAACATTGCTCGATTGAGAAACCAATGGATTATGATAAAAGGGTACCCTGGGGCGCATATCATGCTATGTTTCAAACAATTTCCAGAGTGAACAGGTGGAATAGTGAACGAAAAGCTATTTATCTTCCTGTTCATTTAAAAGGATCAGTAATCAACTTCCAGATGAGATCTGCAACAACTATCAAGCTTTGGTAATTGTCTTATCCAACAGATTCGAAGTGACGCACCAGAAAAAAGTGTCTAAGCAAAGTTCCAAAACAGAGTACAAAGGAAAGAAGAGACTTTAGTTAAACGTGTAATTATTTTATCCAGGTGCTCCACACATGTGGCCAATGTATAGATGGCATAAAAGATGAGGATATGAGAATTAACTTGAATTAAAGTAGGTATACATTTTTAACTGGGGGGAACTTGAATCAATTGAAGCTGCAGATAAACTACTAAAGATAACATTTAGAAGTTACGGTATCATCAGATCGAGTAGAATTGAAGCACCAACTTTTTCTAACGATAGTCTAGACTCAAGAAGAACTGAAAGTATTGATTAGACAATTAATCACACATAATGGAAAAATAAACCACAAGGCAATAATAGATATTTAAAGTATAATTTGAAAAGACTTATTGCAAGGAACTGTAGATTAAAGCCTGTATAGATCCTCTCAAAAAATACTGGAAGGAGGGAACTGAGATGTTATAATTGAGGGAAACATGGGCATAAGAACCACGATTGCAGAGAACCAACATCTGTCATTAAGCCAATGAGGGAAGACAGAGCCCAACGAGATCAAACTAGGAACAAAGAGCTAACCAGCCATCAAGAAAACAGGAATTAACTGGATTTATGTGGCGAAATTCCACTGGGAATACTTCATCTGCTCAAATGAGATAAGAAGTTCATTATTTGAAGAAAGCCATCCACGAATGTATGGATTTATTGATGGAAAACTTTGTAGGATGTTGGTCAACAATGTTTATAAAAATAAAATTGTTCAACTCAATTTGGTAAAGAAAGGTTGGAAAATACTTTCAGAGATGAAAAAAGAAGAGGGATTTATGTGAACAGCATATGGGCCTAAAGTTCCAGCAAGAGAAAAGGTAGAAGTTACCCTTACTGTAAGATGCTTCTCTACATCTCATGAAGAAGAATACATATCGAAACCGACTTCATGCAGAGACGAAGGGATGTAAAGTTGGATTAGCTTCAAATAGCTTCGCAGTATATGACCAGGAAAGTCCGTGCACTACCTGAAAATTACTACAGCAAAAGTACTTACAGTAACAAGGTGGAGGGTGGTCATTCTACAACATGAAATATTCGTAGCAGGAATTATTAGGAATAAATTTTCATCTAGTGACTAAGGTGTAGTGGAACTGAAAACTCTGGCACATGTCCTGAGAGATTGATGGTTTAAAGAGCTCTCATGATCTGAAGAATAAAGATGTCTGATAAAATGTTTGTGATAAAATGAAAAGCCACTATGATTTAATGCTGACAAGACTGGATTTCATTGAGGTGACATGGTATAGCTGACAAATCCTCGTCAGCTAAAGAATTAATTCCAAATTTACGTAGGAGTTTGGAATGGAAGGGCCATTGTTACAGTGGCGTCTCTGTTCATTTGTTAATTTTCCGTAAAAATTCTTTCCGAAGAAACTTTAGCGACTCGAGTCCTTTCTTAAATAAAACTAGTTTATTCTTTCTCAATACAACTTTGCAATACACTTAATTTCCACAGTCGCGCTATAACGTAAACAAACGCTATAATTCACAACGAACGACTCACGTGCTCGACTCAATTGTCAGTCTCTCTCTGTCTACAGTTCAATTACATTGTTGCCGTCAGTTCTTGGAGGTCTTATATACAAGAATACCGTACATCTAGTAAACACTCGAGGCTTCAGGAAAGGACATGATTTTCTAGAAGTTCATGACGTGTTACTAGCGTCACGTGACTTCCACTGTCGTAACACTGCCCCTTCCTTAGTATTGTT
>NW_013668119.1:38384-39756 GCF_000517525.1 Limulus polyphemus
GTTTTCACGATGAATTTATGTGTTTTCGTAAAAATACTAATGTCCGATGAGAATCCACTGAAGTTAGACGATTTGTAGTGTTCAAAATTCATAAATATTCCTGGTCAAATATCTTAAGTTTCTCGATTGATAAGCGTTATAAAAATCACAGTTATAGCTTTCGAATGTTTATAGCACACTGATTATGATGAACTAATAATAGACACTCTCCTTGGCGCATCGCGTTGGTTATATCTATAGCCGTGGGAAGGTTTTTTAGAAAATTCAGTGTTACGTAACAATACTGGTTAAAGCGTTTACGTATATAGCTATATTGTTGATTCTTACCCTCGAGAATATTCTACAACTCTGGAGAACAGGCGGGAGTTTCGCAATACCTATCTAACAGTATAAGCTATGTATGTTTCTAAATATAAACTTAATCTAAACAACGTTCATATTAAAATGAATGCATAACAACAAATTCGTTACACCATATGTTGTACTGAAAATAATGAATAATGTGGTTTACAGAATCCAGAAAGCCAGGTAGACCAACTTAAAGGTCATCAATTGTGATCGTATCTGGAAATATGTCAGTGAGACAAGGGCCACATGGGTAATTTAAAGGAAGAATTTGACAGTAAAAACTCAATGCTGAAGAGCCCACCTTCAAGATCACTTTCAGTAAATCACAAATGATAGAGTCATAAGTGTATTTGCTCTACTACCTACCCAGGAAGAACTCCCTCAATGACAGGACAACATGTGACTATAATGGACAAGAAGTCAGTCTGTATGCATACTATAACTATGGGAAAAGAAAACTGCTAAAAAGATTGGGTGAATGGTCAGTTTAGTGTATTGTTTTATTTGTGCATTAGGATTGTTCAAGGGATTTCACAATCAAAGAAAGGAGCAGTGATGTAACCTATATATGAATGTTATAATTTACTTATTTGCTAGAGAGATCAGCTGATTAGTACGATGATGCTAGATCTAGAATGTTCATAAAAGTAACCCTAGGATACTTAGAAAGTTCATGACAATGTAATAGTATAGAAATTTCATGGAACTTAGAGAAACAATAACATATTATAAATACGAGTACCCAGGTATGAAGATGCAGTGAAAACTCATTTGAGTAATCAGTAAGTTTATGAGGTCAGTGTTGGAAGTGAGATTTGTTTTGTTTATTCGGTTATCGAATGATTAGCGAGGAAATTCATACGTTTATTTGAGTTAGGCGTACATATCATTAGTCTCGGAATTTCTGTTGAAATATTATTTGCGCACTTATGCAAGTGAAAGTAGTGTTGCGTCAGCGAGGTCACGTGACTAGTATCACGCCACGTCCTTCTCTCGAACCTTCGTGAATTATCGGGAGGCTACT
>NW_013668119.1:40607-43328 GCF_000517525.1 Limulus polyphemus
AGTATTCATTAAGCTGAGTCTTTCAACTGTTAATGTTAACGACCCTCGTATTCGTAACTTTTCTGACTTCTGTTTCTAAGTTCCCTTTAAATTCACCAATTCTGTCTTTAGTAGTTTGTTAACTTAAGTTAAAGCTGAGTTACAACTGCACGTTTCGAGCTAATTTATAATCATATTACGATAATGTTTATTAGTTATTACGATAATGATGATAGATAGAGTGATACGCTTCCGAGTTCTATGAAACTAGTGCGTGAAACGGATAGGTTCTGGGAGGAAGGTGCTCTGATACTTTAAATTTGTGAAAAATATGTATACAATACTATAGGAAAAGTCATATTTAAATAGCTTATTACTATCTCATCTGCACTATTGTCAAACAATGAGAAATACTTATTTTTTGTTATTCCATAAGTAGCCGTTATAACTCGTAATGATATACATGAAAGATATCAATTTATCGTTTATAGCAGTGTTTTTGAACATTTTCAGTATCACTGGTAGGGGTTGTTATACTGGGACTGATTTGCTGCTTCCTTAAATTGTTGTGGACTGCAAAAATGCAAGTACAATGAAAAACCATTACAATTTACACATGAATACTCTGTCAGTTTTTGTGAAATCCCACTGACCACAGAGATGGTTTTGACAGTCTGCTGGTTGGGAAACATTCATTTGTAGGGTTACCAGACATCCCAATTTTTAATATTCTTTTTCATCCTGATTGGAAGCAGTAAAAGTGTTAAATGGACCTAGTTTTCTCTCTACTTAAATGTAAGTGACATGTACATGGCTCCTTTTACTTAGAGAATCACCTGATAAAGACAAAGCATATGGTAAAGTGTTCTCTTCCACTCTGCTTTATTTTGTTAATCTCTCATTAGGCAGCTGCAGGAATTGAGATTTGAAAGCCTACCTAGTCATGAAAAAAAGAATAATAATAATTACATTTTTTCTTTTATTTTTTGAGTGGATTCAAGATTGTTTAGATGCATTTTTTATTTTTAAACCAGATAAGATTTTTAAAAAAATTCCGTGGTTTTAAAATGTGATACAATAAGTATTGGATTATTTAGCAAATGGTAAAAATTGTATTGTTATAATTTAAACTGTTTTACAGCTATTATGTGTCACCTGTATGAAAAGAAAGAAAATGTCCCAGTTAAAACATGGTAATAATAATCATATAGTAATTGGTTGGTTGAAAGCAAGATCCCTTCTTAAAAAAAAACTTGAGTAATTACTGGATATGAAGGCTAAAACACAAAAATCAAGTTGAAGTTGAAATTATAAATAAGCATGGCACACTTGTTTGTCGGGGAGGTGCATAATTTCATGTTTTTCCTTGTGTAACATAATATGGAATGTACTTGTAAACCTCTTGAATACTATATATAAGTAGTTTTCCAAAATGGTCACATGAAGATTTATTATGAAATAAAACTTAAGATAGACACATATAACATTTTTATCCTAGAATTTGAAACAGAGTGAGACATAAGATTGGGAAGAAACAGAACTGATGTATTTTCCTTTGCCATAAACACATGTATGGAATGCTCATATAAATCCTCCTCATTATCATGTTTCAGACTTGCACCCACTTATAACATAGGTTTTGTGTGTGTGTGTGAATGGAAGGTTCTCATTGGACTTTTTTATTTTACTTTAGAGCATTAAAGAAGTAGAGGTGACTTGATTGATATCTTCAAAATTGTCAAGGTTTGGACAGTCTTCCTATTAGTAGTGAAAAGAAAAGGTTTGCATATAAACCTAAACATAAGGAGGAATAGATATGAGTTTTGGAAGCTCAAAGTATCTGTGGAAAGAGTTGCAAAATTGTGGAATGACTTGCTTGTTGATGTGATGATGTATGCTTTAACTTTTTTTTTGCCTTTACTGAATGTAATCGGAGACTTGTATGTAATGTTTGAGTTTGTTGGTGAATGTGGTTGGTAACATATCACATTCAAGAGGTGAATGCCCTTCATTTTTTATTTTTCTCAAGATGATCAATTTGGTGATGATACTAAAATAATGGGTAAGTATCAGTGGAGTGGGAACTGGGGCTTGGTCCCCACTATTTGGATAGCTGAGAAGCAGACTTGTTTGTACAAGTTATTTTTTTATTAAAGTTATGGACTGCTTGAATAGTTTGCCTAATAACATGGTGTGTATTTTTGGTTTGATTTGTTTTTAAAGTTTTGTGTGAGGGTTACATTGTGTTTGGTTTCAATGTTTTGGTGGGCAGTGGGGGGGGGGGGGTGAAGTGAATAGTGGTGAAAACTAGAAATCTTCAGGTGACTTTTATTGTAGTGAAAAAAAAAGCCAACAGTGTTATGTGATTTCATTGCACAGATTACGAGTTTAATGTTAACAAGGTTATTGTCTTGAATAAGTCTAATTTTAGTTTTCTGTATTTGAGGAAAGGTGATGAGAAGCTGAGCAGGTTGTGGCTAATAAATTAGAACTAGGAAGATGGACACAAAGATGTGGAATTTTTTAAAATTAAATAAAAACTTAAAAGCAGTTAAAGTGTTCAGGCTTTGATTAATCCCACATTGGTGTTTTAATAACAAATGGAGAAGTTGTGAAGTAAAATGTTAAATCAAAGCTTGAAATACCATGAGTGAAGCAACCTCCTTGGGCTAATAATGGCTGGAGACGGCTTAAATGGGTAATGAAGAAAAACTTTAATATAAGTTTAACATGACAGCAAAT
>NW_013668119.1:44232-53597 GCF_000517525.1 Limulus polyphemus
TGTTTAAAATGACTGTGTTTCTAATAGATATACTATGGTTTTTTGAGCTGCAATGGTGAAAAACGTGGGACGGTTTTTTGTTGTGTTCTGTCAATCTGGTTTCCTTGGGCTGCATTGCCATTGAGTTCACAATCATCTTCTATCTGTCGAGGAGCCTATTGGCAGGAAAAGCAAACAAAACATAATGGATAAACCAATGCAATGTAGAAAATTTTTAAATATTATTACAGTTAGTAATAAATGAGAAAATTAAAAATTCTGACATTTTGTTCAGAAATATAAGGGTTGTATCTCTGAGACTCAAAAAAATTAAATTCTGGCACAAACAATGATGATAAGGCTTATTTCTAATGATGGCTATGTAGAATTAGTGAGTTTTCAAAAATTTGATTTTTGTTGTTGTTTATTTCTTCCAGATCAACTTCGACATTCATCGGGTAATAAACACATGCCCATCCATCCTTCTCGGTTCCAGTGGAACAAATTTAAGGATGCTGTACATTTCTACGTCCTTTTGGGAGTAATTCCTCTAGGTCTGCTAGTTTTTTGTGTGAATGTATTCATTGGTCCAGCTGAACTGGCAGAAATACCAGAAGGCTATGAACCCAAGCACTGGGAATATTACAGAGTAAATCATTTTACATCCATCTAGAATTAAAAATTCAAATTGATACTCAGAACAATATCCATAGTTTTTTGTTGTCATTGTTCATATAATTAATGAATTAATTAATATAATTAATGAAATTAAGTTTGGGTTACATGTAAAGCAATGCTCCAAGTAGGCAGACAACAAGAGCCTCAAATAACCAGCGATCTTCACCTGTCACGAAATACACAAGCATTTACTACAAAAAAGCATAAGCTATTTATTGATAATCAATCCCAAATACATATTATTTTGACAGCGATTGTTCAGGCATTGCTGGATTACAAACAACTTCCTTGTGACATTACACAGAATCCAGCAATTCTGCACACTGATTGGACAATACACAGAACTGCATACAGTTCTTTGCTTCATAAGACTAATCAAATTTCATATCTTGACCTATTAATAATTTATTAGTTGTTGAGCATCCCAAGGAAATTTGTCACTGTTTTGTTGATTTCTATAAATCTTATGTCCTAATATTTCCACAGATTGAAAAAAAGACTAATTCCACGTTATCCTCGTGTTATTATGGAGTTTTTAATAATTCCAATATCGCCAATAGACAAACACATCATCTGTGAGTTGTTGAACAAATAATAACATAATATGATCAAAAGATAATCTGATGATAGTAATAATTTTCTTTCTTATATCATAATTTCAATTAGAAATAATTGAGTAGCCAATTAGCTAATTTATTTATACATGTTGTTTGAATACGATAGACATGAAAATATTCCACGAATAAGGACTTGAGTCATCAGAATATTTTGCAATCATGTAATCACTAAATCTAATTGAGCTTATGTCTTCTCATCAAAGAAAATTTCTGTAGCTTTCAAGCAGTATAATTTAACACATAAATACTTTCACAAATGAAGAGAACATTTACAGAAACTATAAAAAAATTCCCAATTCTGTTTGTTTTTAAATCTTTAAAACTTCCTCATTAAACTCGATGTTGAGAGGGGTGTACAACAAGAACACCAGTTTGCACAAGATGGATGCAGTGGATGTTGCATGTATTTAATAATGATAAAAATTAAAAGATATTCATGAACAAAGTGGAACTTTTTCATTATTTACGTCCATGTTAATATGGTGAATCGGTTGTAAAAAAAAGGTTATTTTGTTAAACTTTAAGAGAATGGTCAGTTACGTGAATGTAAACATTTTAAAGAAAATGTGTTATTTTGTTTACTTAATTGTTTAATGTTGTTACATATTTTCTGTCTAAAGAAAACATAGCTACATAACAAAGAGACACAAGATGAGGCACAAGTAAGGGTCAAGGCGATTTGTATGTATTTAAAAATTTGCTGATCAAATTTCTAACTTACTGGTGAACATGCAGGCAATTTTTTTTAGTCCAACTCAAAAAGAAACTTTAAGCCTTGTAAAGAATAAAGCAGTTGTTTCAAGTTATTTAAAAAATAATGCTAGTCAGTTAACTCAAAATTAATGAATTCTTTGTGAATATACTAAAAATGAAAGTAAGGAAAAATCATTAATTTCTTACAGTTAGATTGTGGCAGTCAGATGTCAGTCATTGTCATAGTTAGGAGCATATATGATCACATAAGTTTGATTGTTAATTAGTAAATAATACATTTTATGTACTTAAGTCTTTTTTTTTTTTCGTAACTAGATACTAATTATTTTTTATCTTTTGTTTTGTCTGCTAAGGGGCCCGGCATGGCCAGGTGGTTAGGGCGCTTGACTCGTAATCTGGCGGTCACTGGTTCGAATCCCCGTCCCACCAAACCTGTTCACCCTTTCAGTCGTGGGGGCGTTATAATATGTGATGGTCAATCCCACTATTTGTTGGTAAAAGAGTAGCCCAAGAGTTGGCAGTGGGTGGTGATGACTAGCTGCCATCCATCTAGTCTTACACTGCTAAATTAGGGACGGCTAGCGCAGATAGCCCTCGTGTAGCTTTGCGTGAAAACAAACAAATTGTCTGCTAAACTGCTGTCATCTTCAGGAAAGTCCTGAGAAAAGATTATTTCTGTGGTGGTAATGGCTTGGATTCCATCCTGGTTCTTCTTGATAGAAAGTCTGATGCATTATCAACTTAAGTGGGTCTTACCTGTTAGAACTTGAGTCAACTATTTTAATTTTTCAAGAGAGATATCTTGATTTTATTGACTTCTATGCTAGGTTTACTGTGTTATCAGATAGGTGGCTGTAGAAGGTTTCTTTCATTGACTTCTATGCTAGGTTTACTGTGTTATCAGATAGGTGGCTGTAGAAGGTTTCTTTCATCTTCATTGTATATTAACTAAAATTAAAGAAACTTTCATTGATCTAGAATCCTTACAAAAAAAGGCAGATCCCTGTCATATCCAAGCTAAATTATTCAAATTCCTGACCTCTCAACTAATTTTCAACACTTCGACATGCATTTTGATGAGATAGAAGGTATTGGTGTGGGTAGTCTTATCACACCTCTCTTTTATGGACAGATTAGAGCAGAAAGTACTTACAGCATCGCTTCAAGCACTCATTTTTTTTATTACATCACATTTATGACACTGTGCTTGGTTTTTCTTAAAGAAATTTTATACAAACTTTTCATGACTTCCATTAGTTTCACTGAAGTTGAAAACAACAACTATCATAAGTTGGAAATTGTTCACAGCTTGAATTGAGAAAAATGATTTAGGAAACACTATCCTAATCTTGTGAGCTTTTTTTTTAAATTTTTTGTATTTGTTTCTGTTTATTTTTACAAGAACCTAGAGAGAAATAACCTTATTTTTATGTTAATTATGCATAGCATCCAATCCAGCAGTTTTTCGCAAGGTATATTTATCCTAGTCCTGAGCAGGAATATGAAAAAACTCTGCATTTCTTAAATGAAGAAAAAGAAAAGGCTGAGCTCAGGTTAGTATCAGACAAGCAATAGACATTTGTTAAATTATTTACAGGATTTTTAGTATATAAAGCTCAGAATTAGAAATTGGGACTTGAGTTGCACTAAAACACACAAGAATTAATATAAAAGCCAGGGATTATATCGTATCTTGGCTACCTTATCAGTTAAATCACTGGGTATTTCATGAATATGTGTGGTGTTAATCAGCCAAATCTGTACAATGAAATGTGCAAGACCTTTATATATGTAGTGTCCCTTAACAAGTTGCCTTTATTACCAAAAGTTTCAGTGGTACCGTAAAAAAAAAAATGCATTTTTGTTACTAAATTTTGATGATAGCTTAACAACATATTTATTGTTTGTATAAGCTGTACCGGAAGTTTAATTTTATACTGTATTACGGGTCAAGATTCCGTTTGTAAATCTTGACCCAGCTTTGTTCTCAGTTATTTTGTGGAAAAGCCTATTTGATATTGTGATATGCTGAGAGTTTGGATGGTATTAAGGTTTAGAGTGACATATGCATTTTTGCTACTAAATTTTGATGATAGCTTAACAACATATTTATTGTTTGTATAAGCTGTACTGGAAGTTTAATTTTATACTGTATTACGGGTCAAGATTCCGTTTATAAATCTTGACCCAGCTTTGTTCTCAGACAAAACTGTTTTCTTCTTAGAATTGTTATTTTGTGGAAAAGCCTATTTGATAATGTGACACATGCTGAGAGTTTGGATGGTATTAAGGTTTAGAGTGACATATGCCGATAGACTAAAAAAAGCTACATTTAGATGAGATGGTATTTGTTATTTTGTGGAAAAGAAATTATCTTCATGAATGGAATGGCATGCTTATTCTTCTTTCCATAGTAGAATTGCTAGACAAGCCATTGTGTTAAGTTTATATTGTATTTCAAAAGCAGACTTAAACTAGTGTGGCAGTTATAATTTTCCTTTCTCCAGTTATTCTTACAAATTTCCTCTTCATGTATGACTGATGGCACTATATGGTGCCATATTTTTCAACATACTACTGGTTATGATAATAATCAAATATTCATTTCCAGAAATGAGAAATTCATTCATTTTAATCAACCATGCATTGAAGAGGCTGTAAGAATGTGTTATAAATAATATTTTGTCAATCTTAATAGAGAAATACATTGATTAATTGATTAATTTCCAAAAGTACAGTAATTTTTTGCTGTAAATTTCTCTCCAAACTTTTGATTTTATTTTTTAGTATGGGCCTTTTTGTTGGCTTATAACAGATAGTTTGCGTGTAGACCAAATGATTATAACTTAAAAGGCTTACTGTATGATTCGTCATTATCACACATTTAACTTCATCCATATATTTTCCGTCTTAGGTTGCTTGAGAAGAAGGTTCGCCAACTGATGGAACAAAGAGGAGACTACAAAGCATGGTACTACATACCGGCCCCAGCCAAACATCACAGATACGATAGAAAAGAAGCAGAAGAATTTGACGATAGTCGAGGCTACTGAGAAAACTGTGTTTTTAGGAAGCTTGTATAGTTTAACATTTTCTTCTTGGTTGTCTAGAAGTATAATAGTCGACTTTTTTTTCAATTAGTAATCGGTACCATATAGAGATAGTTTTGGATGCAGAATGTGAAAAAGTAATATCTTTCACGCCAGCCAGAAATGTACAGTTGTTTGAAATAAAGTTAGTATGGTGTTCTGAAATGGAGAAGAATGAGATGTATACACCTCGAGATTAATCATGGGTGTAAGAACTAACAATTTCACCAATTTTAAATTACAATTAATAAACCACTGAGTGGGTGTGTACAATACATTGCACTTAACGATGTTGTTTTTGTAGGAATTAAGCACTATAAATAATTATAAACAATACTCCACACTAATATTTATGATGGGGGAAGTAACAATGTTTGTCGGGTGAAGATTTGTGTTTCTGTAAAAAAATGATTAATTTCAAATCGAACTGACAGTTTAATAAAACTCTGCATGTGAAAAGCAAAATGTACAATTATAATAATACATCATATATTTAAATGTTTTGTTATTTAATATAGAGTTCCCCAAACTTGTCAGAGTTTAAAAGTAATGACTAGCACACATGTATCTGACTATTAGCATCCCCTGAATGTGTTTTTTTGATTTCCATTTGTTGTGGGCTTCTTATTCATATATAATAAAGTTTTCTGAACCTTGTATACAGCTTTGATGTTTTTCCAGCCAATTTATGAAGTTTGACTCGGCATGGTTTTTTTCATTTCTAAATGCTAAAAAAAACGTTGCACATATTTATAATATTGTATAGCAGCTGCCCCCCACCCCAGTGGCACAGCAGTATGTTTGCAGACTTACAACGCTAGAAACCGGGTTTCAATACCAATGGTGGGCAGAGTACAGACAACCCATTGTATAGCTTTATGCTTAATTACAAACAAACAAACAAATTATATATAAATACTAAATTAATTTTGCTGATAGCTGCATGTTCCTCACACACAAAAAAAATATATGTATATATAAAGTCTTAGTGATTTTTATTAGAAATTTAGCTAATTTCCTATTACAGTTTCTAAAGACATCCTGTAGGGTTCCATAAAAATTCTTATTGGAATATTATAGGATTAGGTAGTTTTATTTTTACATGTACTGCAATGAATATGGCATTTAAAGGCATCTTTGGGAAACACAACCAAGGATTTAATATATAGCAACTGAATTATACATATCATTGTCCATTTCATTGGTACTAACTGATGCCTTTATCATCCTATGGCCATTTAACACTGACTTCTTTAGGAGGTAGCCATGCAGCGTTTCTGGGGGTTTCTTCATCTTCCTCCACTTTTTTTGTAGACTCTAACTTCTCATGATGTGTCACTGAATTCAAAAAGGCCCTACTTCATTTTGAACAAATGAGGATACAACATTCCGGTTATGTCTTCATGATCTGAATTTGGTTGGTGGCAGGCAAATAATCTCCATCCATGGACTTGGACACCATGTAAGTCAGATCAGGCTTGGATATTCTAGTTATGGTGGCTTTATGAAGGAAGAAGTTTTTCACATCTGTCAGGAACTTGATGGCTCCTTAACTGGAAGAACTTGGAGGTTCCATAATTCAACAAGGCATGAAAAGTGCTTAAGCAACACTGTAAAGGCAAGAAAATAACCACTGGTTAGTCAAAGATGAAAGTAACTGACTATGGCTAAAACTTGACCTTAAATACTGAATGTCTAGACTGAAATGCAAAATTTATTGAATTCTAACTGGCTAAAGGTTTAGCTGAGTGTATAGGTTAAAGGGGTTGTAATGTGAAATAACAACCATAAAATATGACATTAGGTTCTGGTGACATATTTGTAGGTTTAATGTGTACACATGCCCAACCCCACCCAAGAATATGTATACAGAAAACCTGAAGACTCTTTGATCCCTGGATTTTCGCTTGATCAGCTACCTTATTTCAGCGCTGTTCTATGTTCTCCCTACCAGATAATAAGAACATGCTAACACAGCATCATTCCTAACCTGTCACGTGGTTAGCACCTAAGATCCAGTAGAAAGGAATTGGGGTTTAGGTTGTAATAGGTTCCGACACAATCGAGCTGACTCAATTTTGGTGGTGATATCCTCCCTTTTCCTTTGTCAATGCCTTCATTGTTTTTTCCTTCAAGCTAGCCTCATTTTACCTTTGTCAATGCCTTCATTGTTTTTCCTTCAAGACGTTCTATTGAGTAATAGTGATGGCATGATTTACTAGGTTTCACCTCATGGATTGTACCTTCCACTTTCATTTATAGCCTGCATTTTCATACTTAAAAACTATATTTCGTAATGAAATAACATAATAACAACCAAATAAAACATTGAGTTCACCACTTTTATATGTTTGTTATGGTATCTATTCCATTATTTGTGAATTTCATATATTGTTGATAATTGCACCCACGCATTGATATTTCGACTAGCTCAAGTCGAAATATTTCCTGTATTTTGCTTATGAGAAGCATCACGTGAAACTGTGTTCTCTCTTTTTTGCGAGTCTTTTTGTAACTTTTTTCTTTTCCATGACAAATTAACCATCTGTTAAACGTTTCAGCCTCACAATCGAAACATTTTCTTACTAGTGCTAATTAAAATACCAGGCACACTGCATTTTCCAATAGTATTTTCCATGCCCTTCTTCTCGTTAATCAATACACTCTTTGTGTAAGTTTGCTTTAAAACCCATTATTAAGGACTCTGTCTAGCGTTTTTAACATGCACGTGAAACCCCACAAGTGTATTTGTTTACACAAGTTTTTGCTATCTACATTAAGCTTCACCAAGTATTCTAGTAGTTTATAACTGAAATTTTCACACTTCATCATGAGTCTAGGCCAATCAGCCGGTGCATATATATCTTAGCCAATTCCATTTTTCCCAATAATTTGTCCGAGAAACTCCACTTCTGCTCATATAACTGAACATTTTGCAGTTTCAGGGCCGAATTTTCGTATGCGCTGGAATACCATCTACAGATTCTCAGACACAGACTAAAAAAGTCCAGCCAAACATCAGTGATTTAGACCAGACATGATTCCCATTGAAGTATCTTGGGTGTATGATGCATTAGCTGTCTAAAAGCAGTTTATGCATTGCATAGACCGAATGTCATGATGTGAAATTCATACAAATTTTCTCTTGTGCTAAAAAAAGTTTATACCTGCTTTCTTCGTCCAGCTCGACTTTTCAGTATCTGTATATCAGATCCAGAGTATTTAACCAATAGAAACCTTCTAGCACATCCAGGTATTTATCTGTTTGTAATTAAAAAATTACCAATACAATTTACCACTTTCACTGTTTAAACTCAACACAGAACCTTAACATACCTTTTTTCTTTTTGACAATAAAGGCCTGCGAATTTAAACTTCATAAAAGATGGTTTGGTTTTAATAATGCAGATTTCGAAAATGATATTCATTTTTTTCTAACATGTAAGGATTTTTTTACAAATCGGGAAGAAAAACTTACTTGGAAATTATTATTTCATTTACCACAATGAACATTATTTATTGTTATGTTTGGGTTCTTGAACCATCGATAAGACTCTCACATCGCGATTGGTCTAGAGAAATCTATAGCCAGTGGTTATCAACATTTTAAGCATTACAAAATGTGACCCGATTTCAATGAAAATGATTCACTAATGTAAAAGTACATATGAAGTTTGGTGAAAAATCTGTAATGGATATCATTTTCGAATTCAAAGGAATTACTGTAGAACACGTAAAAATTTCAAGACAATAAAACCATCGCAGGCCTGTGCAATCATTACTGGAAACGACCAAGCACTCTTCAAAGATTGTATGACCCTGTCCTGCAACATCCATTGTATTTCAATGCTTGCAATCTCCCTGGTGCTTTAAGAAAGCTGCCACATCAAATGCTTTGTAAGACTTGCTTTGCCTATATCTGTGTGTCACTGAATCGCCATTGATTGACTTAACTAGCCATCTGGTTACACAAATACATTTATGTATTCACTCAACAACCCACAGAGTTGATTTTGTGTTGGTTTCAGATTATCAGCATAGTCCTTAGTCCTCGACCATTGAGCTCAGGTGTGTTGGCAGTCATGTATTTGCTTTTGGCTGTGGATTGATGGATAAAACCATAGCATTACCACTAGAATCAGTTATTTACATTTCACTCACCATGCCTACAATCCTTCAAGCATCCAGTTACATAGCTAATCATCAATAGTTACGAAGCAACATTGAGACTTTATACCTTACTAGCTGGAGTACCCGTCTGTTGGCATTAGATGACCCAGAATTCTAC
>NW_013668119.1:53722-66658 GCF_000517525.1 Limulus polyphemus
CATTGCAACTCAAAAAACCATAGTATAACTAATAAAAAGACAGTAATTTTAAACAAAGAACCAAACATAAAAAACGAAAAAGCAATGAGTCCATCTTAATTGAACAAAACAACCCTATTCTAAACCAACACCCTGGGATGCCAAGATATCTTTTCTAAGTCGTGCAACAGTATCCAGTCATGTGACCTCTTTGTTCCGTACTGTATATATTAAAGATCACGAGAGGTTTATTAGGACTCGCTCCACTTCTGTGTCTACCAGGAACTCCACCCCTTGCCCTTGTACTCTAATTACCATGTACAAAGTTCTACCCAGCACTGAAAGAGATAAGCTAATTACTAACCTCTTTGGTGAAAGCAATTTGCTGTGTTCCCTCAAGCTAGTGGTCAAGTCCTGCTTAGGCTCCATCAGTTTTACAGAGCATTTGCTACAGTGTCCACCACTTGTTGTTCGTTATACTATTGTACAAATTATGTGCGGTTATTGTTTTTTTATTAAGAGAAAAGTGGATATTATTTTTCTTAGAATTGTTCTCTTCTTCTTATCGGCAAAATGTGAATGCAAATACATGATAATACATATGTAATTATAGAAAATATTCTTCACAGTGTGTTATAATATTTTCCTAAGACAAGTAAAATTAAAAAGACAGTACGTTATCTTTAAAATTAATTGTATGAGAGAAAATAGTCATAAATATATTTAACAAAAGCGACCACTAATTACTGTATGAAATATAATCAAAGTTCTATGGGCGGGAGTTAACATTATGGTAGAGCTTTGGATTTCAGAGCTTGCGAGACGGGTTTGGATCCATGCAATATCACAAATATTTCCTGCACTTTATGTTGTAGGTGCGTTATAGAAGTGACAGTCAATCCCATATTGGATAGTAGTGTGTTAGAGTGCTGCTGAATGGTTGCCTTCCCTCTGGTCAATAACCAAAATTAGGGACAGTGGAAGATAGCCTTTATAGTTTATCATAATTACAAAAATATCAGTTGTTTCGCACTATTCCTTATAATTAATAAATTATAGGGTTTGCTTAATTAGTTACTGTTTAAGCATTCTTTGATTTATCTTTGAGTTAAAAGTGTTTAATGTTACATTATTATTTATTTTATTACCGTAACACAGTGTTTTCCAAGCTTTAAGTAGCGGCGCCCCCTAACCCAGCAAAGTTTCCATTGTACACACACACCCTTCATATTAAAATAATTTTCGCAAGTGGTAACAGCAAAATCAACAATTTTTTTTACCTGTTTGTAATAGTTTTTTTATGTAGAAAAAATGCTTGTAAGGAATGAATAAATGCGAGAGCAAATAGAAGCTTTGAGAACAAAGTGATAGTTTTGTTAGGTAATCGTCTGCAACTCTTCTGTTTCTTCCGTCGTTATTTTGGGGTTCTCCTGCCAAAAGGCCGCCCCAGCCACCAGAATGTCCCAGGGTGCGCGTCCTTCAGTCTGGAAAACACTGCCGTAACATCTTTCAATACGTCCAGCTCTTGTAACGTGAGACAGTCGAGTCTATTTATGAAGAAACAAAACAAGAAATGCAAGATAGTTTTTGTAGACATAAAATTACATAGACGTTATAATTTAGTGCACGCAGAAATATGATTGATTTTAAACTTTTGTATTCTTATTTATATAATCAAATACCTGAACTACGAAAGAAGTAGGGGGGGGGGGTTGCTATATAGTCTGTAGTCTGTGCATTCTCATATATCAGAGGTCGCTGTAGTCGTCAATGTACTGTTGGTATTGACGTGAATTTGCTAAAAACGGTAAGGTTTAATTTATTTTTTTATTACCATGCAAGTTTTAATATCTGCAAGTGTGTTTGAGAAGAAATGAATACATTTTCCTGCTTTCATAAGAAACACGACAACTTCTGAGTTAACTTCTAGTAGTATTTGTAACAGCTGTAGTATAAGTTGAACTATAGTATACTGTATAGTATAACTTATAAGTGTAAGTTATAACTATAACTAAGTTAGTTAAAGTTATAACTTGAAATTTGAATTTGTAACTCAGCTGATATTTTCAAGTTGTTTCACGGTATAGGCTTAACTTTCAAGAACTAAGACTAAGTTTTAAGACTAGGATAATTGTAATTTCATGTAATTATACTAAATAGTAGTACTAGTAATTACTAGTGTTATTGTAAAGGATTGTCTGACGTAGGGAGCTATATAGATTATAAGTAATACATCTACAATGAAAGATTTTACTGTAATAGTTTAAACTAAAATTTGATGTTAGTAAACTTAAAAGCAGTAGTACTGCAACTCAGTGCCACTACTACTACTACTAGCACTTTTTGTTGTGTAATTCATGATTTAACAATTGAGCATTTTTTAAACGATAATATTATAATCATGGTATTGTAAATGTGAGCATGGGGCTGAAACGTTATTTTCACGTGACTTGTTATTCAGTTATTATAATAACCTAAAATTAACAGTACATGAGGAAACAAGTAACAAAGTGTCAACACATTGTTAGAGGTTGTGAGTGTGAACAGTTCTCAACAGAGTTTGTTGTATTGTAGGAACCTTTCACAATCATCACAGCATGAATAAGTTTCTTGACTTCTGTTGTTTATAAGGATCAATTTTGATGGTGCCTTTTTACCAAATTGACAATGTTGCTGTTTCAGAAATCATTTAATGTTATTTCCTTGTATTTGTGATAACTTTGCTGTAATTAGTAGGGCTGGTCATACTTACTTACGTTGGTATAGGATGGTTGTTTCACGGCAAAATCTGTTTGTGAGTTTTACATAAGCCAGATAATGATGAATGTTTGTATGTAAGTCAATGGCAAAGCTTGCATCATGAAATAGCCCCTTTACCATGTTTTTCTAGTGGCATAAAAATTGTTACAGCATTATTTAGATTATGGGACAACAAAGAGTATTATGCCCCATCTGTTATTTTTATAGCTTTGCAGAGGAATCTAGGTGGGTGAAGTTGAAGAAGTAAAAAATCAGGACATGGCTATTATAATAAAGTCTCAAAAGCTTGCTGTATAATGCATGTGAGAAAGTAATACTAATAAGGCAAACAGATATTAGGTAATACACATTGAAGTATTGAAAGTTTGGTCTTGGAAGTCTGTGGATCAAAAAGGATCATGCTGTTTGCATAAAGAACATTACATGATACCTTTCGTCATCGTATCCTATGTTTGAATAATCATCCTTCCATTTGATAACAAAACTTTCTTCTCATATTGATTTATACTGCAGCAACAAAGAAGTTTGTCTGGTCTCATGAGGAGCTGTTTTGACATAAAACAAATTTATCTAGATTTGCATTTTCAACAAAAACCTTCCTTAATATCCATACTCAAAGAATTATGGGATGAGCAGTTACAGAGGACAGCTGGTGGCTTATCAAGTTGTGTGAATTTGATGTATCTGGATTTTCAGAAAACATTTGACAAGGTGCTGCATAAAAGACTTATTAAAATAATTATCTCCCTAAGTGTGGGGATAGGTTGGATCATTGTATAGAAAACTGTCTGGATTAAGAAACATAGAGGTTGTTATAAATAAAGTTCAGTCAAACTGGATTAATATTTTCATTTTAAATTTCCTTATTGATGCTAAGTATTATTTTATTACAAGTTACAGATTTTGCAGTATGGTAAAAGCTGTAACTTATAATAAAACAAAACTGGATTAACGTCACAAGTGTGATACTTCAGGGTCAATGTTAGAACGTTTGTTCTTTTTTTTGATTTACATAGGAATGGTTAATAAATTATTCAAATTTTCTGATGATATTAAGGTTTTGAGTGTTTCCGGCTGTGAGGAGAACGTTGCTGCTTTACAAAAGGATTTGGATTATTTAGTGAACTGTACAAATAAATGGCAGCTGTTACTTGTAACAGGTAATGCATCTGGGATATCGCAGTTTGAATTATGAGTATCATTTTTGATGGGAATAACCTTAACTGTTTTGTGGAAGAAAAGGATTTGGGGTTCTGTTGATCAGTCTCTTAAGCCATCCAAGCAACGTGCTGTTGTTAGTGGCAGGGTAAATAGGATTTCGGGTTTTATCTACAGAAATATTGAATACAAGTCTAAAGAGGTTATAAGTCATAGTTAGGCCACATTTGAGTATTGTGTTGTCTTTGGTGCCTTACTGTAGGAAGGACATTGGATTTTTGGAAAGAGCTTAGATGAGGTTTTCTAGGATGATACCTTGAGTAGAAAAGTTGTCACATAAGGACAGGCTAAAATCTCTGAAATTTTTTCTTGAAAAAAAAGATTGAGGGGGGATACCCTAAAAACTATCCCAAAGCCTATCCACCCCATCTGTTCCTCTGAGCATATCTTTTTAATGTTTCATTTAAGCCTTGGTTTCTGCAAAGTAATTCATCCCTTCATCTAGCTCAAAGGAGCTATTTATACCTTTAAGTTTCTTTTAACTTACAGTTTCCAACATTATTCATTCCTACATACACCACGTAAAATATTAACGACTAAACTGCCAATACACACACTTGGCAAAAAAAAATCCTAGTCCTTCTCTGCTCCTCTACACTACAAATAACTATCAGAATGAGTGTCTCCCACTATGTACACCTCCTTCCTCATTGTAATCAGCCAAAGGTTCTAATCCATTACAGACTGATACATGAATGCTGACTGAAACTACTGTGCCACCTGGTAAACCCAGCACTCATTCTTACTTTCCCTCAATGCACATTTTGCCTACTTTATCCGTTTCCTCTCTTGCTTCCTTCATTTCTGCTAAACTCCCCCCCCCCCCCCCCAATATGTAATTTTAATTTATTCTCAAGTTAGCAAGCTATGCATGTGCACTGTACTGTATCTTTGAACATCAAACATGCTATGCTCCTCTCCAGTGGAAATGTGTCAAAACCTGGAATCATCTGGTAGTTCTTTTGTGAATCCTCAAAAAAACCTATCTCCTTTTATAACAGACACTGACAACTGTCCTGTCTCGGACTTTTTTGTTTGTTTTGCTGACATGAGGCACCAACTGAATAGTTTTTTTCTAAACTGTCAGCCGTCAAGGCCTTAATTGTTTATCAGCAGTGACAGAACAATTAACAATTAAATGTTGGCAGATGATAATGATACATTCTTTCTTGGGGATCATGATGGCTTTTGGCGGCCTTGCCGCCCACTAAGTCAGTCTTCTTTCCCACTTAAACTACTCTTATATGTAATTTTCATAATCCTAAGTTAGATAAAAACTTGTAACATTTGGTGGAGATAACTATTTTAGCTATCTAGTCAACATGCAGGTATCTATTACAATAACAACTCTAATGTTGTATGCCTTTTACAACCTGGTGAAAATCATTACAGTTTGTTATTAGTATTGGGTCTTACATTTTTAATCTACTCCCTTTTACAATTCAGTATATGTTAGAATACACTCGTATTATAAAATAATAAAATTAAAAACCCTTTAAACAGAATTGATATGAACACACACACAAAAGACACTATTAAACAACTTTAACAAAGAATACATTGTACAAAAATAAGCCATTTAACAAATATTACTTACCTGTTTAAAAGGTAAGTAATCTAACACTAGACATGAAATTAATATAGAAAAATATACATTTAAACAACTTTATGAAAGAAACAAGATAATGAAATACTTAATTTTGATTTTACAGTTAAAAATGTCTTTTCAAAGATTACTATTTAAAATAAAAATCCGAATTGCACAAAAGTACTAAAACCCTTAAACAGCAATATAGTTCCAATGTAAACTTTACAAAATCAAACAAACGAGTGAATCACTTAAATACATAACAGAAGTTACACAGTAGTAATTGGCAAAATTAATGAAAAGCTACAAGGAGTACTTTAAATAACACACACACACACACACATACATACATACATACATACATACATATATATATATATAGTACCATAAAAGCCCAAGTGACAGGAGACTACTGGAAACCAAAACTATAATAAATAAAAGAAATATACAATTTTGTTTCCCAGGAACATGCTACATATTGCTCCTGAATCTACTACATATAACTGAGCAAACATGCTACATATTGTTGCCTTTGGATAAAAGATTAAAACATACGATGACCATTTGATTGCACCTGTTCTTCTACTGGGGAAAAGTCGTCCTCTTCCCTAAAGATAATTGGTATCTTCAGTCTGTTTTAACAAAGGTTTTTTCGTAATAATTCCCAAGCATAGATTTGGAATAATTTTTTACTTATTTTTCACAGGCATTGATAGGGTGCGAATGCACAATTTCAACCTGTACTTTTGAACATTAGCCTTCATTAATGTTTCTGGTATTATTCCTTGGGAACCTTATTTTAGTTACAAGTTTGGTGCAACTTACAGTTTTTTCACCATGCCTGTATTACTTTCTGCCTCCTCCTAGTATATATGCAGCCTGCATTTTTATGCACTATTAATGCATCTGATACTAAAACAATGTTAAGAAATTATTCAGTAAAACTGTGTGCCTATTAAAAAATATTTCAAAATATTACTATCGAATAAAACACTGGGTACACCAACTTTACATTTGTTTACATTATCTAAACCTCTTTGAATTTCATTGACTACTGTTAATTTCATCCATTTGTGTTTTGTCCAAGATGTAGCTTGAGTTTCATTGCTACTCTTACGTCTTCCATGAAAATTCACTACATGTTGGTTATTTCATTGTAAAAATTAGAACATTCTCTTTCTAGTATTAATGAGAATAACAGATGCACTGTATCTTCAATTAACACCTTCCAGGCCATTTATCAGAGTTAAATTCTTATCACAAAATCTTGACATCTTTGGTATAACCTTGTGTCTCCACATGTTGCTTACCATTGTGTTTATTTGTATAATGAAACTCAACATGTTTTCTTGGCATCGTCTTCTCTTGTTAACTTCTGAAGTTAATTTTTCAGAAGTCATGGTCCTGCAACGTGCTGCCATCCAAAAACCATCATTCATTTTTATTTAAGAAATCATAAAATAAATAATTATTGGAAGAATACAGCGAAGTTAAGACCTTTTCAATTAAAATTATCTTGAGTCAGGATTAATACTCATGCTGTTACTATTGTAAATCAATGGGGAAGAATCTAGAGAATACTAGGTGGCATGCTTCTTAGAGTTATAGCCACATAACTAAATTAAGTGATGAGTTATAATGACATTATGAACCTGCACTTTGACGAAATTCCAATCTCCAGGAGAAGATGTCTAGACTCAACACTAGATTTGGGCAAATAGTGGAATTTGCTAATTAATTTATAATCAGGGCCATTAATCAATTCAACTAGTCATTTATTCTCACATAAGATTACTTTTTGTATATATGTGTTTGTTTGTGTGTTTATACATAAACACCAGTTATTCTCACATAACTAAAAATAGTAAAATGGCAAACATTTTGTAAAAAAAACCTTTCTTTTTTTAAATATTTGAACATTTACTATTTAGTGACTAATGTCCAGACAAGTGCTTGTTTGCCATTTTTTTTTATACAAGTTGTAATCTTCCATTGTTCTGTGTAAACCAATTAAATTGATAATTAGATAATGAAAACATGTTTTACTGTCACTGTTAATAATGTTAGTATTTAAAACTTATCAATTAAAAATCATTAAGTAGTCAGTTATCCCATTTATTTATACACAGTTTGAATACCATAAATTAAAATAGCATTCAATAAATGAGGAGTTTGATTCATTAGAATATTTTAGTCACAAAGAAAGCCCATTAAACCAAACTAGAGCTTACCCAATTTCTTCTAAGAAAATTCCTGTAGCTTTGAAACATGTTTGGTTTAGCACAAAACTTTCTCTCTGATTACAAACTTAATAAACATTAAATAATATGGAAGTCATAACTTCTTAACAAAAGGTTATATTCTGATATGGTACATTACCTTCTTGTTCAGTTCTGCCCTCTATATGCCTTGATTCAAGTGCATCTCGCATGCAACAGACCTCCACCAGTAAGAGTGCCACATACTCTCTTGACGCATATGACTCCCTCTGTTCAAGTCTACTGAACTATCACTTCTTGTTTGGCAGTACTTGTTGTAACATTTAGTTTGAACTCTCTTCAAGTGTTTTTTTTTCCTAGCTTTGTACTAATTGCTCTCAGCAAGTTTACTTTTATTACACAATAGTGATATTTGTAACTTGTTATTCTAAAGTGGAATTATTTTATATTTCTACCCAGTTATGGAACTTATTACTTCATTACCAAAATGTTTTATTTGTTTCTGCTAACACAGATGTTTTGGGTTATTCATTTTGCATCATGAATTCTATGTTACCACTTCAGAGGTTATATGTTCTATTAGCACATTTACACAGGCTTCATGTCGTGGTTCCAACTTTGGTAAGACAAGACATTATATTTTGTTTTTTAATAATTTTATTTTTAATATTATTATCTGTAATTATTTGAGTTCTATAACATAAGTTTCATTAGAATAGTCAATACTCCTGGTCCAGTTCAGGTTAGAAACTAGGCTTAGTTGTTTTCTTTTTTTCTATACCACTGATACTACGGGTCTTTGTTATATTAGGATTACCTGGCATTCATCTTACTGGTACATCAATTATTCGTTTAACTATATTGCTTTTCTTCCATACATCACGTCTAATACGTAGGTTATTGTTAGTACATACTTATCTCATTTTATAAATTACCGTTTATTTCATATTCGTTATTATTATACTTATTGTTAGGTTAAGATTTTTATCTTAGAGCTTAGTGATATCCTTTGTCCTGCACTGTTTGATTAGGCTTAACATTTGTAGATTAATCACTAATTCAGTTGAATATCTTGTTAGCTTAGGCTTAACAAGTGTCTGTTAATTTTGGTTTACCTATGGTTATACTCCCACTCCCAGATTATTCATTAGTTGGGGTTAACTATTTTGTTGTTTTTTAACACATAACATGTATTACATATATTTCTTTCACTACTAAATTTCTTACCATTAATTTTGTTTATCTGGGCCCCTGGGGGATGAGGTCCACCCTACCTGCTCCCAATGTTACTCACCTTCTTCCTATAACTGCAGAACCCATTTCAGATGACTCAGATTTTGTCAGTTTTCCTCCAACTTATTGTGGATTGTGTTCTGGGCCTCACTTACAGAATCTGCTAGGCCTATCTTAGTTGTTTTTTGTTCTTTAGACACGTTTCACAGTATATTCCCCTTCTCTTGATATTACTTCATTGAGGTTTGTCGCATGATGATGATTTGTATGCGAGAAGCATTGGAATCAGTCAATTCCAGATGGGTGGAAGCGGCAAGGCTTGTGGTATGTGAAAATATTTTTTTGCATATAGAGGGCAGCACTGAATGAGAATAGCTATTTATGTGAAAGGAGGTAAGTACCTATCGGAAATACATTTTCAGTATAGTAAAATTATAAATTTTGTTACAAAGTATTTATAACTTCTTTGTCACAGAGTTCCAAAACCTTTTAACTGTTATTCAACTATTTGACATACATACCTCAGTATATTATGTACTCTGTTCTTAGGATAAACGTCAGACTTTGCATGGGTTGCTGGTAAAAAAATTTCTGTAAATTTCTGAAGAGTAACAAAAGGATCATCACTCAATCAAAATGGCAATGAAAGAGTTAGTGGAACAAGAATGTGGAGGGTCTAACCCTCTCATGAAGTTGACTTCACACTTTACTCAAGACAGAGCCTTACAACAGGTTGGTACTTGGCATATGATATTGTTAAAGCTAGTATTGATCTTTTAATCAGCATGTGTGTGTGTTTAAGCCAGAAAATCATATTTTATGTACAATATTAAAATTATGTTTAATATAATTATTTAATTTTGAATATATTTTTGATGCACTCTGTTCAGAGGATTTTAATATATGATTAAAAAAATTTAAAAATAAAGATCAATGAAATTACGGAGTTACTCCAATTAAACCCCATGTGGGAGCACGTGAGAAGTGGTCTACTGCAAAGTCACATTTTTATTTATTTCCCGTTGACTGCAAGCCACAGATCTAGGTTGTTCTTTGAGGCAGTGGATAAACTTAGAACATTTGAGATGCTACAACTAGCTACTGTACATTTACTGTATACTTCTGTGTGGGACATTACCTTTGAGTAACCTTGTATAATGATATAAGACTAGTGAGCTACTTGAATAGTGTAAGAATAAGATACTTTTTTTACTTTTTAATCCAGCAACTTCTACATTAAATTAATTTGCAATAACCAGATCATTATAACTTGATCTTTTGTATTTGGAAATGTGATTTCTATTGTTTGTATATGTGGTTTCTCAACAGTGTTTCAAAGTAAGCCTTCTGTTATCTATGCTGTTTGATTGTCTTGTGGGGAAAACTGTTGAAATTGTAAAATATTGGACTTCTTATAGTTAATCAGTTTGAATTACTGTGATAGGCTTGGGTGTTATTGTAAACCCGTATACTTAAAGCTTATTTTGCTTGACTTTTTTTCACCAAACAGTGTAGTTATTATGTATTAACTCAACCTTTTGCTCAAACAAACGTTTGTGGTATCGGTTGGTACATTATGATGTTTTGTGTTTGTATATGCCTTATATTAGCAAACAGTGAACAAAAAAATTAATTAAAAAAATGAAGTTAAATATATCAAGTTTGTAACCTGATGTCAAATATTTGTTTTTGTAAAATGTTAGTAGATAATCAGTTTAACAAAAACTGTTATTGTTTTGTTCACTTCATCATATTTTAGTGCACATGAATATTTGAGGTGTTTCTTCATTGAAATACCGTAGCATTTCTTGTACTTAAATATGATATTTTTTTCAAAGAAGGCTAATACGAGAGAGTACTTTAGAACTACACATACATTTGTTAGCTGCTCACCAGTCAGCCTGTTTCTTATAAGTTGTTAAGAAGCACAGACTAGTACTGTCAGGATATGGGTAACATTTATTTTGATTGAAATGTGTATATCCAGAGCTTGAATTAAATATTTTTAAGTGGGGGTCCAAATTTAATATTTTGTTTTCAAGTCTATATTTAAAAGAGCTGAGAAGAAACCCAATTCCCTCCCCCTAATTGGAAAATAATGCAACAGCTGGGGGGTTTGACTCTCTGTTAATTCAAGCTCAATGTGTAACCTTTAATTTGACCTCTGGATATGATACAATTGAGAGTGTTCTACTGTTATACAAAGGTAATTATACTGCTCAAGTGTGTTGAAAATTTATTTAATTTACAATAAAATATTTATGCACTTGTCAACACCGTAGAGTTATTGATCTAATTCAATATCTCAATTGAAAATGGAGTATTTGCAGAGAATTTGGGTGTAGTATCAAAGAGTTTGGTAGTTTTCACTTTGAAACTTTCTGTAGAAGTATAGCCTAACTGATTTAAATAAATAATTATACGTGTTGCACTAACTAAAACAAAGGATAATTTGACACCTTTTCTGTGTATAATTGAAGTCATTTTTAAACTTTTAGGAAGGTATCCAAAACAACATTTTTGGGCAACAGCATGCACCATTTGTGAGTATATTAATCATTTACAATAACATTACAACTGATAACATCTAGTAAGTTTATTCAGTTGTAACTTGATAACACGCAAGTTTATTCAGTTGTATCTTGATAACACGTAAGTTTATTCAGTTGTATCTTGATAACACGTAAGTTTATTCAGTTGTATCTTGATAACACGTAAGTTTATTCAGTTGTATCTTGATAACATGTAAGTTTATTCAGTTGTATCTTGATAACACGTAAGTTTATTCAGTTGTATCTTGATAACACGCAGGTTTATTCAGTTGTATCTTGATAACACGCAGGTTTATTCAGTTGTATCTTGATAACACGCAGGTTTATTCAGTTGTATCTTGATAACACGAAGTTTATTCAGTTGTATCTTGATAACACGTAAGTTTATTCAGTTGTATCTTGATAACACGCAAGTTTATTCAGTTGTATCTTGATAACACGTAAGTTTATTCAGTTGTATCTTGATAACACGTAAGTTTATTCAGTTGTATCTTGATAACACGTAAGTATTATGAAAAGACAAAAAAATTTAAAATAATAAATGTTGGCTCATTTATCAAACAGGAAGTACAAAGCTTCTCAGGAAAATAAATGTACAGTCTGTAACAAATATGCTTCAAATATTTTTTCTTGTTTAAGAATGGTATCGAGTGTTTGTGAAAATTTGAGTAAATCATTTTTTTACTTTGGTTAATTATTTATTGTTATTATTATTTTAAGAAAGTGATATTTAAATATTTTATTTTATTAGCTATGTATTTATTAAGCTATTCTAGAACATTTTGAGTTTTTTCTAAATATATTAATGATGTGTTACATATATAATTTTTCTTCATTGTATAGTTATGGACACTTCTTATTGTTTCCGGTACTAAAGAAACCGCAGAAGTTTTAATCTTATCAACATTTTTAGATAGCGCATGTTCTTAGTTTTAATTTTTGTCGTTTTAATATTTCAGTTGGAAAAACCACTTTCTGGTATCACCAAGGAAGAGGTGAGAGAAATCTTTTATTTGTTGATTTTAAAAACATATAAATATTTAATTAGGGCATTTTAAGCTCTAGAAATATGACTTAAAAAGACTTTTAAATATTTTCACAAACATCCTTTAAAAATGTTAAAATTACACACACACTACTTTCTTAAAAACAAGCTAAATTTCATAATGTTTATATAAAATCTACTGGTGCAGTAACTGTATTTGGGTCAAAATATGTTTTAAGTAGGACCCGGCATGGCCGAGTGGTCAGGGGGGCTTGACTCGCAATTTACTGGTTGCGGATTCGAATCCCTGTCCCACTAAACATGCTCATCCTTTCACTTCTTGGGGGTGTTTTATAATGATGGTCAATCCCACTATTCATTGGTAAAAGAGTAGCCCAAGAG